>NC_141043.1:46620000-46802500 GCF_052040795.2 Danio rerio | reverse complement strand
TTTTTTTATTATTATAGTTTTTTATTTTTTATTTTTTTATATAATTATCTATAGTTTTTTTTTACTTTAAAACTTTAACAGACTGCTATTTTTTCCTAATGATATAAAATGTAAAAAATTGCATATTAAAAATTAGTCTTGTTTTTTTTATTGCAAATTATTAGGAAATATTTTAGTACATCAAAAAGTGTGGTTATGATGAATTCTGACTTGCTAATTCAGCAAAAAAGTGCTGCTTAAATTGTCATAAAAATGCAGAATTTAAATCTCATAGTTAAACAGAAACTGAAGCGTATAACTGCTAAAAGGTCCACTTTTTGAGAAAAAAGAACCAGCCCTTTCACCAGGCTGGCTACGGGCCTGCTTCTTTAATGTTCAACAGAATAAAGAAACTTCCAAACCACTTGATACATTTTTGCGTGAACTATCCCTTTATGCTGCATCAAAATGCATGAGATGAACATGCAGGGCTTTTTTCTGTTTTTACCCTTGCAGACTGGCTGTGTTACATCAGAAACACTGCATAGGTATGAAAAAAAAACAAAAAAACTGATATAAAAGATTAAAGATGCTCCTCGGAGCTCCTCCAGAGGAAAGAGCAGGTGTGTTTGTGTGTGCGTGCGTCTGTGTGTGTGCGTGTGTGTGTGTGTAAAGCTGCGGGGTGTTCAGATGGAGCTGTGATGTGACATCAACAGGAGCACATCTTCTTCAGTTACAGTCAGACTGACATTGATGCATTTACTGGTGCAGCAGTGAGAAAACACTGAAGCTAGTCTGACATCTAGTGGTGAATGCGTGCTTAAACTTTAACATTAAAGGACACCTATTATCTGCGGGGTCTTAAAATGCCTTAAAGCTCAATTTTAGGCCCTAAAAAGTCTTAAATCTATTGAAATGTTGTGTTGTAAGTCTTGAAACTGTTTTAACAGGTCTTCATTTTTCTAAAAACTTTCCTTACTGTAACATTTGCTTAAATGTTCTCCATTTATTCTGGTGAGGATACTGACCTGACCTTTATATTATTATTCCATTATTATTATTATTATTGTAGACTGAAGTTATTGACAGCTGTTTTGTTCTTTCAAAATATATTTAATGATATAAAAACTTACTGAGGTCCAGTTTCACACACAGAGAGCCGAGACCCTGCAGTACAGCGAGCTGGAGTTTATAAGCCAGTGTGTGTGTGTAGACGGGTCCAGATCGAGCGCTGATCTCCGCCTGCTTCACCAGAGATGCGGTGAGACGCGGTAAAACCTCCTTAGACACACGTCTCCTGAGGAAGTCACCACACGAGTCGCCCAGAACACACAAGACCTGAGAAAGACATTCATAAAGAGAGAGAAACCTAATGATCTGCTCAAAAACAGAAGCTGGACAAATAAATACTTGCCTAAAGTCCCTGTTAAGGCAGAGTCAAAGGCTTTTTGGTGGAAGGGTTTTTAAATTAATGTTAATATATAAATGAAACTGCAGGGGCGTCGCTATACCCCGTTTACGTGCCCCAGTAAAAATCGCCAGTGCCCTAGTAAATGCTTTAAGATACGATTTACTTTATATACAAGTGTATTTAGCTATTAAGAGTGGTAATCACAGAATAAAGATGTTATTCTCTATGTTCGACCAAACCAAAGCTGATGAAAGCAATGTGGTTTAATTAAAAAGCAAACTGAGCAAGTGCGCAAAACAAACATACCCGCGCGCCTCATGCACCGCTCCTGCTTGATGCTGACGGGCTGCTATGCTCCCATCCGGTTGTGAACATGAACGCTGAAAAAATAGCCGCGCTGCTCATGCGTTGTGAAACCGACGTCTTTTATGTGGAGGTGTCGCACGCAGTGAGTTTTGCAAGTCGACAAAACAAAGTTTAAAAATATGAGGGTGATCTTATTTGATCTGCATGGCTCCTGATAAAATATTTTGGTATGAAGCAGAAAGGAGGGATGAAGTCACCCTAGTCGGGTCTAGGACAACACTCAACAGATAATTCTGTAAAACATATATTTATTTGTACTTTATTGAATTGTCTATAGAATTTCATTCTAATAAAATTAATATTGCAAATGATGCTGAAGGGATATACTGTGCAGCCAAACCTTAAACTATAAAACATGAGTATTTTTCTCTGACCTTGAATGCTCGTGGAACAGCAAGAGGATCATCATTGGTGAGACGGTGGAGGAGAGCAGGCCAGCAGCGGTGCACCATGGGAAGAAGCTCATCCTCTTGCTCGCGTAAAATGCACACACACAATTCCAGGATGTCCAGCACCTGAAAAGGCACATGCATTATTGACTTCAGACATGCTGTCAGTGGAAACAAGCCTGCAGTCCTGCAATTTGAATTTTGCTTAAGGTTTTCGGCCATATTGACAGCCTGACAGCTTAAATATGTGAATAACCTTGAGTCGAATCCTTAAGCTGGGGTCTGACAGCAGATGAATGCACCGCTCCATCACATCTTTTGCAATCTGGATATGAAGAGGAAGCTCCTTTTTCACTGCGGGAGCCTCCGTGTCCTCATCAGAAGCAGATGCTGGCGGAGGAATATCTGTGGATAGATGATATCAATTAGGGCTGTGCAATATATTGTTTCAGCATCGATTATTAGACATTATTAGAATGTCTTTATTGTCCCCCTAATTAAGCAATTAGGTTTACACCAATAGCCGACAGATGACAGCAACAAGTCACACTCAACAACACAGAAATAACAGTAAACAATGAAATTAATCATGAAGCTTGTTAAGTAACCCAACTGCAGTTGGAACAAATGAATGCAAAAATCTGTTGGACCTTACTTATCCATCTAGAATAATTAAACCTTCTGCCTGCATGAGGCGGCAAATCTTTAAATAGGGTGGGTAGTTCTCATCTGCTAAAATGGATATAGCCTTCTTTATGATGCTCACCTCATACACTTGTCCAATACTATTATATTATAGGGGGGGTCCACAATGTAATTTTAAGGCTCGGTTGTGTTTATAAGATGCAAAGCAATGTGTGCTCATATTTCACTTGAAGGAAATCGCGTTATTTTTTCATAAAACTCACTTTGATTATACACAGCTACTCAGCTAACATGAAAACCACTGTCATATTTCCTCTGAAAGGTCCGCCCTTAAGTGAATCTGATTGGTCATCGTCATAATGTGCTGTGAATTGCGGATCGGCTCCATGTCACGCCCGTAAAAGCATGCGCTTTTCTGCTGTGTAAACAGTCAGTCAACCTCCTGCCTGCTCTCTATAATAACATCTGACAAGTGTCTGTAATGAGTGAAAATAGGGTGCGGCTCCTTTAAGAGCGTTTGCCATTGTGTGTGCGTCTATGTGTGTGTGTGTGTGAATGTGTGAACTTTCTGTAACAAGCGCATGTGCATAGGAGTTTTTTTCTTTTTCTCTGATGCTCGGATTAAGTTATTTTCTTTAGGATATCGTGACAGAAGAATAAAGCACAAGATGTGGGATGCGACCTGTGTGAGCCTTGATTTACTTTTCTGCTGCTACCACAAGTCAGGTAAGCTCTCCTGTATTTTTTTTCATTCTATGTGTTACACAACGTCTTTCACATATATCTGGAATATGCAGGTGTAAATAATATGAATCATCCACATATCTTTTGCGACTTCATTATCTGAGATGTGAAACGCATGAAAAAGCTGCCTAAAGAGAATTAATGCAAAGTTGCGCACACACATAAGAGACACGAACGTGCTGGTGGAGTGTGTGTGTGTTTACAGCAGTTTGACTGATTAATATGAATTTGTAGCTAAATCGTTTGCCCGCAAAGCAGCATTTCGTATTGTTTACATCGTTGCTACAACATACCGTTAATGCTAGACACTGTACATGTCACAATCAATTTTAACTAATAAAAACACTTACAGGTTGTAGTTCACAGCTTCTGCTTTGAGGAGATTTTAGCCGAATCCAGCACTGAACTGGGAGAGATTCTGGAAGCTGTTTTGTCAAATCATGCTTGCTGTGTATTTTATAATTCTCTGGAACATAATTAATATTGAACTGTAAGCACTTCTGTCTTTGTGTCGTGTCCAGAAACACAGAAACAGACGAAGCTCTGTGGAAACAGCAGCATTTAGATGCATTTTTAGCTTTATCTCTGCTATAATGTTACAGCGCCTCTGGCCACGGCCCTTACCTGCGCAGTGTGTGTGCGCAGTAAACGAACCTTTGTGATCTCACAGGGGGCGGAAGTATTTTTTTGTAGTCCCTAAAATTCGTTCATTGTAGGCTTTGCTAAGCTAAGGTCTCCCAAGGTCTCCCTTTGCATTGAACTTTGAGGTTTTTACATTCAGAGATGTTGTTTATGTTACATTACACATCAACTAAAGTTTAAAATATAATATTAAGTGGACCACCCCTTTAAGATTAGTACCCAAGATCTTTTGAGCTCGATGAACAATTTTTGAAAGTCTGTTTTCACTTGTCACCCTCAAATTACCACACCTGCATATTACTGCAAAAGTTAAAAGAGACTCAATAAGAGAAGAGAAAAATGTCCTAAGAAGAGGCCTATCCACATTAAATCCCTTCAAGTTCCTCGATATCACTATGTGTACATCCACAATAGTCACATGGCAGGATCTGCAATGCCGAATCGAGATTATAGTTATGCTGAGTTGATTTTAGCACAGATTTTGACTCGCCGACAGGTTTTAAGAAATCGCCGACAAATGCCTGAAATCACAGGCAAACCACTGCTCGTTCAGGAGTTTGGGCACCTCTGCTCTAGATCTAAGGGTGCTTTCACACCTACACTTTTGTTTCGGAACCGGTCTCGTTTGCCCAGTTAGCGCGGTTTGTTTGGCATATGTGAAACCACCAATCGCTCTCGGATCCGCGCCAAATCAATCGCTCTGAGATCGCTTGAATGAGGTGGTCTCGGCTCGATTGAAACAAACTCTGGAGCGAATCAATTGCAGTTAGAAAGCGATACAATCCGAGCGCGGTTATATCACAGTGTTTTATGGATATGTTATAGGCATACGGCTATATGAAGAGAGAATTATGAGTAGGGCGGGAAGTTTCAAGAGTCTCCCGGATGCCCGCATACAAATGATAATCTCCTGGCAATCTTGCGTCTCCCTCCCGGTCATCAAATAGGCTACGTCACGCACCCTTCTCACCCCTCCCCACCACATCTCTCCTCACTCTTCAGACACGTCGCGCGCACCCTGTCAAACACCACCACCTCTCCTGACAGATGAGCGGGACGCTGCAAAATAAACCCTGACACTCTGACCAATGTGAGGAGAGTTTACTCGCACGTGACTTGTTTTAGCTCTTTTGGTCCGATTAGTAACTTTGCAGTGTGAAAGCGAACCGCTCCAACAGCAAAGAGCAACAATGTAACAATTGTAATCTCTGTTTCGGAACAACTGAATCGATTCACAGGTGTGAAAGCACCCTAAATCTGTGAGACTATTCTCATGCAAACATGAATAACATCTGGATGTTTCTAGCAAATCAGCTACAAAAGCTTCTGAGGATTCCAGGAAGGCCATAATAATGGATCACTCGGGGACTCTGGCTCTGTGTGGCGTTGGTTTAATGATCAGAAATCCGAGCCGTTAGTTGAAGGTCTCAGCATGCAGAGGATTGAAGATGAGCCACGAAATGTGTGTGTTATCATAATTCTGCTCTATTACGTCTGCACCCCTGTGTAAAGCACTTAACACAGCTTGTTTTCAGGGAGCCGACTGCACCATTACAGGACTGGAGTTATGATGAAACCCTCCGCAGAATTAGCGCAATCGTCTCAGTCGCTTTTTTATCTTTACACATTGACGTCTCACTTGGTTATTACTGTTGTCTGCTGTGCACATATTAAATTTCAGGCATGAGCAAAAGTTGAAATAATGTGGCTATAGGTGGTTAGGTCATTTGTTGGACATCTGTATGTGGTTTCTGTGATGGTCATCTGCTATGATATTACGTGTGGCATCAGGGCATTACTTGGTTTTCTGGCAGAAATTTTAATTAAATTAGCCACTTTTCATCAGAAGCGAAAGTGGGATTTGCATTAGAATGACCGAAAGTGATATTTGAGGACTGCATTTTAACACATATCATGTATCCAAGGTCCAAAAGGTTAACTGAAGGTGCAGTAGTTGATTGTCTTTAGAAGCATGTCTTGTTGTGCTGGTTGAAAGTCTCTTCACATTCCAATGGTAATGAATGATTAAAGTAAACGATCTAAACAATGATAAAACTAAAGAATATTCATCCAATTAAATATTGTCGGGCCAATAATTCCTTTAATTCTGATTTATTTATTACATATTTATTGCCACATCAGCAACTTATGGCTATTTCATGGCAAAATAGATATACATTAAAATATTACATGATAAAAAACAAATTCGTATTACACTAAAAAAGTTAATTAGAAAAATTTATAAAATAGAAATGGATAAAATTCACACAAAAATATATTCAAAGTTAAATATGATTTTTCAGTTCTATTTTTGATTAAAAAAAAAATTTAACTCTTCCAGGTGGTACGTTTTTAAAAATGTCCATCAAATACTCTCCTTATAAAAATGTTGTCTAATGGAATTTAAACTTCTGCATTCCAACAAAATATGTTTGATGGTAAGAGCAGTCTGGCAGTAATTACATTTAGGTGATTCTTCGTTATTTAATAAATATGAATTTGTCAACCTAGAATGTCCAATTCAACATTGGTATAGAGCGTCTGATCATGCCTTGTCTCAAAGTTATAATTTGCTAAATGTCTTTCATTTATTTTCGGGTTAATTTCATGTCCCTTAATTCTGATAAGTGGCCCAAAATGTCAATCAATAAATGTAGATTTGTACAACTGCGCATCTCTGTTCATGCAGATCTGCCGTTTGCACATCTTCACACAGTAGAGAGAGAGAGAGAGAGAGAGAGAGAGAGAGAGAGTAACAACGGTAAAATCACATGCTGCATCAAAACTTGTTAAAATCCTGAATCAATATTGGAGTTAGTTTTGCTAGCTTGAGGAAGGACGACACCTTAGACTGATTTCACGCGGCCGCCATTTTTAAAAGCAAGGTCGAGGCTGTGGTGGGAAGAAACCCTGAAGTATCGTTGGAAGTTGCATAGGAACGTTGTGTACTTGGCTGTATATCTTATTAGCGAAGATAAAGTGACAAATGTATTATTTCACCATTTCCGAGTGACCCGATAGTCTGTTCTGAATGAATGGTGAAAATGAAAAGGGATATCAGAGCTCATTTTCAGCTAAGTTAAGGCAAATGGCACAAGTTAGCTAACGTTTTCTTTCCCAAACACACGTTTTAGATGCCATTTATCAAGCTCAAGTTCATTCATTCATTAATTTTCTTGTCGGATTAGTCCCTTTATTAATCCGGGGTCGCCACAGCGGAATGAACCGCCAACTTATCCAGCAAGTTTTTACGCAGCAGATGCCCTTCCAGCCACAACCCATCTCTGGGAAACAAACTCAAGTTAATGAACTGATTCTGTCACTATATTAGACTTGTCACCCTACTGAATTAAAAGAAAAACCGTCAATTTCCCGCTAATATTTAAGGCTCTGTTGATGGCTTTCTTAAAACAGCGCTGATTTGCCATTGTGTTCACGTGTTCAACAAAAATGACTGTGATTGGCCGAGAAGGTCATCAGTTCACCCATCGCTGTTTACTGAGCACAAACACAGACGAGCCGAGAGATCCGCTTGATAACTCGACTGATCTTCACGGCTGCTTCGCGCTCCAGTCTCTGTGTATCTGTGTTTGCACTGGGTGAAGAGCGGTAAACTGAGTGCAAACACAGATACACAGAGACTGAAGCATGAAGCAGCCGTGAAGATCAGTCGAGTCATCCGAGCTCAGTGGCGCTTCAATGTTAGCATAGGCTGAAGCAGGGAAGGGTCCCCAGGTTTAACTGGTGCCATGAGCTGAAGCCTTGGAGGACACTTGAGCATATTACTCTTGAGAGAGATTGTGATGTTGTTTGATACTAATTTGCTTTTAATTGTTTAAATAAACTTACTGAATATTATTAAAGTGATGTTTACACCATTTCTGCATTTTAAAATCTCAGCAACAGCCGGAGGTTTGTAGTGCACAGCATGTTGCTGCAATGTTTACACTGCTGGTCCTATACTTCCGGGTTTCTTCCCACCACAGCCTCGCTTTGGTTCTTTAAAATGGCGGAAATAAGCGTATGGCTGAAGTATTTCTGTTAGACAGGTCATGTTCTGTTTTAAAACTATTTTAGTCACACAAAGCTGATATAGATTGTGTTGTTATGAATGGTGTTACGGTATGGTTGGCGGGAACAATAACAAAAGTATAAATAAATTAAAGTTTTAAATACTCAATTTAGGTTTTTCCCCTTCTCCTGTCCCAGTTTACAATGATCACAAGTTTCAACAAGGTTTATTTTTTTGAACAACAAAGATCTCACAAGCATCTCTTCGGACGGAAATCAAGGCCATAATAATAAACAAAAAGACAGCTAACTTGCGGGGAAATAATCCTAACTTACTTGCTCAAATAAAAAGTACCCCAAATTAAATTACAACAAACTTCCCTTTCTCCCTCGCTGCCACAAACCAGGAGAAAACACTTTGAAAGTAAATGGCCATTTCCCAACCAACAGCTTCAACTTAAATCCAAAAATAATATATAGTTTTAATAAGTGAAAACAAAGCACACAGGCTCAGATATAATAGGTCGAGCTGTTTAGAAAATAAATAAATTGTCAGTTAGCGAAATTAGTCGATCACGTCACTGATTCAACAAACAATCTGGGGCAGGAGATGGGAGACGCTGGGAGCAACAGCTGTGGCAACGACAAACATTGCACAAAAGGTGCATTTGAGGTGAATTAAGCACATTGTCAGCGAACGCATCGTGCATTTTACATGAGTGGTGGGCAAACTTTTTAGACCCGTAGGCCACAGTTTTGCAAACCAAGTGAAGGGCCACATGTCAAATCCTTCAAAAAATAACTTATTTATAGTGGCAGTATGCATAGAACATGTGATATCGGACAGAAACATGTCACATTAAAACAAAACAGATTTCTTTTATAGTTATTATTGAGTCAAATTTACAAATCAAATGCACTGCTATTTATATTTATCATCACTTATCAATCATCATAAAACAATAAAATAATCTCTTATAAAATACAATAATAATAATGTAATCATTGTTTACAGTGGAGAATAGAAAAGGAATTGTCTGATAGAAAGAAATCTCATATCAACACATTAAAAATAATTCTAATATAATAAAAATATAATTATTAAGTTTAATTATTATATGTATTTTTATTATATTTAAACGTTTTAATTAAACAAAACTAAAAAAAATAATACGTCAAATATAAGAAACCCTTTTTTACCCAGAAGGCCATAGCTGTGAATTCGCTTCTGTTTGGCAAGCCCACCAATACAGGTATATGCCTGCTAATACAATGGATCGGTTTCTGAGACCCCCCGTTCAAAGCCTTCAAGTTCAGGGCTTAAACCCATAAGACGACGATATGATGATCAGTATTTGAGTTTAGGATTTACGTGACAAGACCAGCTGATGAACCACGACCTTTATGTGTGGTTTGTCAAAATATTTTGGCTAATGACAGCATGAGACCCGCTAAACTTTGACTGTTTTGACTGGGATGAACAGTTCTTGGATCTGTTCTATTCATATTGAACCATCATCCTAGTTTTAAAAACGTTACATTAAAATACTTGTTATTACTCTGTAAATAATTGCACTTTCATGCAAATGATGATAAAAGTGAGTTAACAGTCTGACATCTGTCTGTGTCTTTATATATACTGTGTCTTTATATATATATATATATATATATATATATATATATATATATATATATGTGTGTGTGTGTGTGTGTGTGTGTGTGTGTGTGTGTGTGTGTGTGTGTGTGTGTGTGTGCGCGCGCGTGTTTGGGAGGAGAGGGGGCGCCAATGGATAAGTTGTGTCAAAAGGGAGGCCCACTGTCTTCGACTTTGAAAACCCCTGTCTTAGACTAATCATTATGTATGAACACACCCAAAGATATTCTCACTTTAGGTTTGAATAGCGCACAATACTGCTAAACTTGGCTGAAGTGCATTGTCAGGCTTATCATCTGCAAAGGTAAAATTGTTAGTCTCGTTACTTAGAAAGTTGATGACATTTACATTAAGTTCAAACTTAAAGTCAGAGGTTCAGACCAAATATAAATGAACCAATTTCACAAACCTAGATCATCAGGATCTTCATCCTCAACTCCAATGCCTTCTGCAAGCTCCTTCTGTTTCTTATAGTCCAACAGAAACTGTCTCAAACTCACACATGTGCTATTCTGTCTTGGTTTAGTAGGTAGTTTCTGGTGTCCCATCATATTGGGGAACCATCTCACTATGGAAAAACACATGCAGTTATTTCCAATAATACTTAAATGATTAGTTTACCCAAAAAAAACGGCCATTAATTACTCATCCACGTATCATTCAAATTCCCTTTTGCACCACAAAACTGTAAGAACTACTTTGTTGTTACTCTAATGTCTATTTGTTGTAGTAAATGTGCACCTTAATCTGACACAAAGTTGTTTTTGAAGCTTTTTGTTGCACAAAAGTGTTGTTGGAGCTTTTAATGTTGAACCACTGAAATCGCATAGAATTTTTAGGGTTTCGTTCCTGGACTTTAAGAGTCTATGAACCCTTGCTGTTCATGGAGGATAAGGGAGCTCTCGGATTTCATCAAAATATCTTAACTTGTGTTCGGAAAATAAACAAAGTTCTCAAGGAGATTGGAAAGAAGTTAAGGCGAGTACTGAATAACAGAATTTCCATTTTGGGTAAACTAATCCTTTTACATGATTCAAATGTAACTTAAGACTTAGAAACTAAGAAAAAAACTCACCAAGTGCCTTCATGAGTGAGTTCAGCACACTACAGAACTGTGGCGTCCTCTGGTCATAGCTGAGATCAAGTGCTGTTAACACGTCCTGCACTACATCGGCCACAAGGGGCAGCAGACTAGCATCCGAATGGGTAAACATGACCGCAAGAACTCTTGGAGCATGAGGGTGAACACTGGGTCTGGCTAGATTTAGCGAAACATCATTAAGAAGGTAGTCGGAGTTCTTGATGACCAGCTCCTTGGGTGAACTGTATTCACAAGCCTTGCAGAAGTCACACATTGCATTGAAAGCCACTTGGCTTATAAGAAGCGACTCATCCCCGGCCTTTTCCAGCACTGGATATAGAGATCTCATAAGGAGTAGGCTGAACTCTGTGCCCAAAGCTAAAGCGAAGCCTCCAATCCCCTCTAGCTGGATACAGATTTGCCAGATGTTGCTGTTGAGTTGGTGGAGCGTTTGGGGTTTGGATGCTGGAAGCAATTGAAGACTGTTTCGTTCTAGATTATTGTTCACAGGTAAAACTGTAGATTCAGGATTTCCTTCCAAAGCTTCTGAGACTGTAGGAAGATGCCAGTTGCTCAGACTGATGTACTCCTCAATGATAGACACAATTGAAGATTTCAAGTCTTCTTGATTTGTTTTAGGCTGAGAAGGAGTGTCTGTTTCTACACCGATGCCTGCAGCACCAACAATTATTTCATTGAGGACCAAAGCAGCTTGCTTTCTGTACACAGATGACTCCTTGTACAACTCCATGAAGCGGTCAACAAGAAGGTAAAGATTTCCGTAGTACCCCAACATTCGGCAGATCTTCCCGAGTGCTGAAAATATCTTGTCATCAGTGAAGTAGAGGAAATACTTCCTCTGGGATGGGATTTGCTGCACATCAGGTCTCAGATCTGCTGAGGATGTTAGAGATTTCTCTTCAATGATCTTCACGTCTGTTACGTCCAGTTCCATCACTTGCATCAAAGCTTTGGAGATACGCTCAAGATGCACTGCTGAAGTTAAGACCACATCGATTTTAGGACCCAGAATCTTGAGGTACCCAAGGAACACGTTAAGAACAAAGAGCTTGCGTTGATCGTCAGACGTTCTCATGAGTCGAGGTAAAGATGATGCCAGGCTGTGGAGGTTTTCGGATAGTACATCAGTGAAGTCCTGTCTGCCATTAGTTTGACCTTTTTGCGCAACATCATCCAATGCTGCATTGCATCTGTTTTTAACCTCTGGTTCCTCATCATTGATTGCACCTACCAATGCTTCAAGTAGAGGACCAACACATTCGACAACTGCTTGGCTACATTGAGAAAGAAGATGATGGGATAGATTGACCAATTCAAGTCTGACCTTCCAATGTGGGTGAGCAGAAGTGCAAGAAATTATCCTTTGTAAGACTATGGCAAGACGTTGGGATGTGGATTTCCGCCATGATGGCGTCCTCTTCACAATAAGTTCCCCAACTCTTCCTAGATCTCCAGCTGCCTTGTCAATCCCGGTCTTCTCAAGCTGCTCATCGGCCATAACTAAACCTACAGTCTTGTACCAAAATCTCATGGACTTTACCGTAACTGCCTGACCTTGTCTTACATCTCCACTCACTACAAGACTAAGTGCACGAGAAATGCCAGGTAAAAATGTAGCTAAGGCACTTCCAAGCAAATACCTCTCATGTTGTCTTGGTTCAATGTGCTCCTTCTTGCAATCGCATTGGAGAAACAACGAAAGCAGACATTTGAGGGATGCTGTTTGTACACTTCTTGCTTTTTCTTGTTCTGCCAGTGCCAGAAGTAAAGACACGGCAGCACCAAGTCCAGGCAACATGCTTGGCTCGTAGAGTTTAAAAACAATATCACCGTAGGCAGAGTGCAAGAGAGTGTCCAAGCATCCAAGAACGGATATTTTTAATTCCTCAGAGGTCATAGCAGGCTTTCCAGGGTCTTGTGGCGAACAGAGACAAAGACACAACTCGGAGAAAAGATCACGTAGAGATTCCCATCTCTGTACGCATGTGTTTTCTAGAATGTACGTCATAGCTTCCATAACCACCTGGATGAGTCCCTCCCGCTTGGGTCCAGGGGTTTTGAGGACGAATCTGAGAGGAAACAGAATATAGTCCTGGAGCTGTTGAAGGGCTCCATCGCTCACGCTGCGGAGATGACCGCTCAGAGCTGCGACGTTAGCCGATGTGGGTTCTTTGGTCAAGAGCACACATGATGGGCGGAGATATGCAAACGCAATCTTTGGGTCTTCGATCTGATGTTCAGCCATTCTCCATTTGAAGTTCGAGGTCTGAGAAAATTATAAATGCTGTAAGTTATTATAAGAGAGACACACATTGGAAATAAAATTTAAGACAAATTGTTACGACTGAAGTTAATTTATTTATTTATTATTGCGGATTGTACTCTGTCTTTTTCTTTTGTCCCGCCTTCTTGTTGTATGAGCCTTCTCATAGGCTCCCATACCGGCGTGATTCCCTGTTCTGATTGGCTGCTGGTCTCAAAAGCCTGTATATAAGGGAGCTTCTGGCAGGGTTCGGGGAGCTCATTTCTGTGCGTTCGGTGTTTGGAGTGGAGCTCCTGGGTTTCCCTCACCCCTCCGGCCGACGACCAACAACCAATATTGTACTGATGACCATCATACGTTAAAATATTTTTGAGAGTTTGAGCGTGTAGGGGTGACCTGCCTATATATTTGATTACTTTTGACTTTGTTCATGTTTATGTTTTTCTTTAAATGGTAATAGGTAATTTAGTGGATTTACTTTACAGATTATTTTGTTTGTTAATTTGGCCTGTGGTCACCCTAAAGAAATGCTCATTTATATTAACCACATTTTTCTATAATAAATCTAATCATATATACTCTCAACTGAGTGTGTGAGTTTGGTTGTCGACCGAAGGGAATCTTTTGCTTTAAGTTTTGTTTTGATTGGGAAATCCACCACCCCAACACATTTGTTTTTTCTTCGTTTATTATGCCCTTTTTGTTTCCCCTAGACTTGGGGCGTAATACAAATCTTACTTCATTTTAGGCTTATGTCTGTATCAAATTTTCTAGTTGTGATTTAATTGCTGAAGCTTTTATCACAATATTTACCTAAGTTGCAAAACAGGTTACTTTAAAAGGTATAATATTACAAAATACCTACAAAACGTATAATATAATAAAATACCTGCCTATTGCTTTATTGCATATGTTCAGAGCAGAGGTCGCTTTAACCGAATATTTTCTGTCATTGACAGATTTTTTTCAGCAGTGACGGAAAAATCTCGAGGTGATGCGTCATTTTGATGGATTATGCTGAGGGTGATTTATTGTAATCTGTAGCTAACTGTAATTCCCACTCCTGTCCAGCTGATGGCAATCGCCCTTGTTTTGTCTCCTCTTTGTCACCGCTGCGTACAGTTCCAAAAATGTCACAGCAGCTGAGTCGGAGAAGTTTTTTTAAACGGCCAAATAGTTGTAGTATTAAAAATAAAGGCGAAAAAAGAGGAAGTGATGCAATGTACGATGAAGAACAAACAAAAATACGATCCAACCAAGCGGCAGCTAGCAAGGAGGTCAGATTTATGTTTTTATATTGATGTTCCTGTGCACTACAAAATAATTTATGCATTTTTAGTATTATTTGTTTCTTGCAATCAATAAACGTTTATTATTATTTATTTTGTCCTTTGTTTGATTATTTTTGTTATAGGATATGCATGCTGTTTGCATTTTATTAAAAGGTTAAACGCCGTGCCTACACTTTGTGTTTACATTATAGCCTGCGTTTACTGTTATATCAACTATTTCAGGCCCTTAAAAAGTATTACATATATAAGTCTTATATGCTAATTTGCTAGGTGTTAAATTTTATATAATTGCTGATTATGCAATGTATGGTTGTATGTTAAAGTTTGCCTTAATTAAGTCTGCGAATATCAGGACGCTATTTAGTTCATGAAATCAATAAAATCCTCCTATATTTGATTTCCTTCTGATTTGTTTACTGCAGTAATCAAGGCAACACTGTTATTTCTGCAGTTCTATAGGCACCAATGTGCAGAATTAGCTTGATTTAATAGATTTTTTATTTAGTACATGAACAATATTTGAGTTTTGGATTAGCTTCTTACATTAATATTTTGTAAATATACTGTAAGTTAAAATCTCGCCAGTGTTTCTGGTTGAAACCTAAAGTGGTTATAAGGTCTTAAAATGTATAGAAAAATCTTTAAAATGTCTTAAAAGGTATTAAATTTCACTCACTGATTCTTGTATATACCCTCCCTACTGAAAAAAACAGCTTAAACCAGCCTAGGCTGGTTGGCTGGTTTTAGCTGGTCGACCAGGCTGGTTTTAGAGGGGTTTTGGCCATTTCCAGCTAAAACCAGCTTGACTAGCCTAGCCAGGCTGAAAGCCCAGCCAAAACCAGCTATGTCCAGCTTAAACCAGGCTGGTCAAGCTGGTTTTAGCTGGATTTAGCTGGTCATTTTCCAGCCTGACCAGCTAAGACCAGGCTGGAAATGGCTGGAAACCAGCCTAGAAGAGGCCAAAACCCTTCTAAAACCAGCCTGGTCGACCAGCTAAAACCAGCCAACCAGCCTAGGCTGGTTTAAGCTGGATTTTTCAGCAGGGCGGCAGCGTATTCATAATCTTAAACTAAAAGCCAAATCTAAATCCTGCAACCAAAAAAATACTCAGCTTTCTAACTAAATGTTTAAACAACAACTAAGGCAATATTTAGGATGTAAAACAAGTACAATATATATATAATAATACGATAATAATGTCAGTTTTTTCCAATATCGTGCAGCCCTAATACATGGCATGCATTTTGATCTTGTATTATACAGGTGTTAATTATATATGGATGTAAAATTGATTAAATGATGCACAATATCATATTTTAAGCCATAGGTAAATAAATATAATGCAAAAGCAGCTGTTTTAGTGCATTGTCCAGTGAACAATTTGAATCCTACTTTAAATACAAAGACAAAAAGTAAATTGAACATTTACACAGGTTAAAATCTCCAGTAATACTTACTCTGAGTGGTTCAGTTCTGCAGTTTGTCAGAAGCATAACGTTATATGCACTTTCATATTCATTGTTTTTCATATTCATTCATTTAATATTCATTCGAAATAATTTAATCTACATCCTACCACAACGCAATGACTAAGCTTTCTAAATAAATGTTTTAATAATAACTAAAAGACATCACTTAGGTATAATAGCTAATATTATTTAGAGCCAAGAGTACAGCGCTGTAGCACTACCAGCGTGATCATCATGTCGCGTGTAAATGACGTCACGCGAGACGCGACGGTCGTTTGTTTATCATCAACCCAACTTGCGACCAAATTTGATCGTGTTCAGACATTTTTTAAAAAGTTTCGAGGAATCAAAAGACAAGTTTGCGTCTTATTAACGCGATTTAGTAACATTTCGGTTTAAATAAGCGTTCTGACCCGCGGTAGTTCGTATGTGAATGGTTTCCGCGTGTTGTGCCACATTGAAAGTAAATCCAGATTAGCAACCGAACTGCTGACAGGTGAGTATTTATTTATCTTTATTTATTAATTTGCTTCGCTTGCTTCTTTAATATGCATTAAAAGCTTTTACTGTATTGTTGTTGTTTAGAGTTGTTGCATTGCAACTAGTCACATTGCCAACTAATCAATAACTCAGACTTTACTTGCTTTGAGTGCAGTTCACACTAGTTAATAACGTTCCTTTAAATAGTTACATGCATATGCAATCAACATATGTCGTTATGTATGTTTTGGTCTACTTCAAGGGTCTTAGTAAAATGATTTATCCATATGGTTAAAATGAGTTCATAATTTCGCCATTTTGACGTCTTCTTCAAGGTAAATTAGCAAAAAAAAGTGGTTATTATGTGTAGAAAATGTGCATGTTAGTGTGCAAGATTGTTTTAAAACAACAAAATAAGAGTGAAGGATGTTTGGTCATCAATATGATATATTTAGTGTATGTTTAACCTAAAATGCATCAAATAAAGCGAAATAACTTTATTAATGCTTATATTTGCTGACTTATAAAGCATTGGTACACTGGTTTTTGTGAGTAGCAAACAATAGTCAAATGTATGATTATCATTTTTTGCTTCAATAATCAGTTAAATGAATGTTTAAATCGTGTTGATGCTTGAAAACACTATTTTTGTCATTTACTCGTGTATAATAGTTGACGTAATATGGATTATTACCATTATTATTCAGTAAACAGTGTCTGAAATACAACTCAATGAGACGTTTTTTTTCCAAATCATCAATAATATACTTTTTCAGTTTCAAAAATATTGCTAGATCAATGTTAAATGGACAGTAAAACACTAATCAATGCAGTTTCAGCTTGTTAAATTTGTAATATGTCTATTAAGAACACTCATATGTAATCAACACATGTCTTTATGTATGTTTTGGTTTACTTCATAGGTGTTTGTAAAAGAATATAATATCCATATGGTTAAAATGAGTTCATAATATCGCCATTTTGACGTCTTCTTCAAGGTAAATTAGCAAAACTGGTTTATTATGTGTAAAAAATGTGCATGTTAGTGTTTAAGACTTAAAAAGATCAAAATAAGGGTGTAAGGAGGTTAAGTCATCAATAGGACATCTTTAGTCTATGGTTGGCCTAAATATATCAAATAAAACGAGATCACTGACCTATAGAGCATTGGTGCAACTGGTGTTGTATGTATCAAACATCAGTCAAATATATGATTATCTTTATTTTTTGCTTTGATAATACAGTTAAATGAATATTTAAAACTCTGTTCATGCTTAAACACTCTTTTTGTCATGTATAATAGTTACCGTAATAAGGAAATATTTCTATTTTTATTGAGTAAAAGTGTCTGGATTACAATTCAATGAGTATTCTTTCAAAATCTTAAATAATAGTTTATTTTCTGTAAAAAAAAAAAAAAAAAAACAATTGTACAGTAAAACACTAATCAATACAGTTCTATCTAGATTATATATATACATATACATATATATATATATATATATATATATATATATATATATATAGATAGATAGATAGATAGATAGATAGATAGATAGATAGATAGATCAAATTTTCAACAAGACAACTATATCTTACAACTACATGTACAGCAGTTCTTATAGATTAAATTGCATACAGGTTAACAGATTAGAGCAAAAATAAAAGCAGATTATAAACCAAAATTAGAACGACAAAGACTAGTCATGGAGTATTCTTAAGAAAGTTTTATAAAGAGGCACAAATTCCCCAAAACAGTTCAGATCTGTGATGTACATGAAAAGTACATTTTTCCAGTGCCTAAACTGTTGTTGATTGGTTCGTTTTCAAGATTTAAAAATAAATTATTAGTTTCTTATTTATTAACTAGCTAGTGTGTTTATTGACATTTCTGCAAAGAATTTATAAAAAAAAAATAAGTATATGCATATTTATTCAGAATGATTTTTAGAGTTTAGTACCTAAAGCACAATAAATCCAGACTGCTCTTACCATCAACCTTATTTTGTCAGAATGTGGACGTTTTAATATCATTAGACAACATTTTTTAAGGAGTTTACATTGATGGATTTTTTTTTTTAAAGTACCACCAGGAGGAATCTTAAATTATTTATTAAAAACTTTACTGAAAAATCATATTTAACTTTGAATTTATTTAATTTATCATTTTTTTTTATTTTATTTATCATATTTCACTTATTTATATTTTATATATTTGTCTAAGTAACTTTTTATTGTAATACAAATTCGTTTTTATCATGTAATATTTTATGCATCTCTATTTTGCCACGAAATAGCCATAAGTTGCTGATGTGGCAATAAATAAATAAAAACGTCTACTTAATGTTTACTACTCAAATCCACTTAAAATCACTTGTTTGGTAAACGAAACTACGGTGAGATTATGAAATAATAGCTTTACTAAATGTCAGGAAATACTACTTTACAAACTTTATTGTGTAACAATCATCTAAATGTGCACATTATTCTGTAATATTACTGAAATTAATATATATAATTCAATAAATAGATGTTTCCACATTTACTTGAGTAAATAAATGTACTGATTGATTGGCTCAAAAATCTGCACACTTTTTGCTGGCACAGATTCCATGTGGGCATAATTATACAAACGCTGGGTTCCACACAATCTATTTGTGTTGGGAAAACATGAATGAATTAAGTTGATTGGACATAAAACGAATAAGTTGTCCCCAAAAACTTAAAAATGGTGTTTCAGCTCGTTCTAAATGAGTAGTTTGAACAAGCAGCTAGTTTTTGAGTACAACATACCAAACAGGCGTGTACGCTTTGACTATTGAGCTTCACTTTCTTTTCCATAGTTTGATATCAACTTTTGACCTTGTGTTTCCCCTTATGTTAAATGCATCTTATGTTAATGATCAGGTCTGTTGTGCTGTTTTCAGGGTTGTTTGGTGAGCGCGAGCGGTCAGCATGTCGTCTTTCTCCGAGTCTGCGCTGGAGAAGAAACTGTCTGAACTGAGTAACTCCCAGCAGAGCGTCCAGACTCTGTCTCTGTGGATCATTCACCATCGCAAACATGCAGCGCTCATCGTGCGCGTCTGGCACAGAGAGCTGAAGAAGGGTGAGAGAGACACTCATTCACTGAAGCTTAACCCGGGTCAAAAATGGCCCATATACTTACTTTTCTAAAATGACCTTAAACATTTATTGTACATTGTCTTTTTTCATGAAGGCTGTGCACATTTAGAGTACAACAGTTGTCCTTTGGGTCTATTTTGACCCGCCAGCTATAAAAAAACTTTTACTCCACAGAAACTACTAGCACACACTACAACACACACACACAGAGTAGCTATGTTTCCATCCACATATTTCTATGCAAAGTTTGGATATGTGCATAAAAACACTGGTTAATGCAAACACCAAGAGGCACATACATTTTGAAAATGCGAATAAAAAACCTTTGCGCATAACTAAGTCGAATTAACTTTTATTTGATACGAAAAGATGCGCAATAAACTAAGATGGAAACGATTTTATGTGCATAAAAAAGTCATGTGATTTTGATATATGAGATCATGTGATGATAAAAACGTGTGTGAATGGACAAACCATCAGGCGGAGCACATTGTAAAACATCTGAAATGTTGTTTTGGTCATTCTAAAATGCCCTAACCATCTCAGTATTAGCGTTATTATATTATTAACCCTTGTATGGTGTTCGGGTCTGTGAGACCCTTTTCGTTTTTTTTTTTATTTTTTTTTTTTATTAAACAATGAATTATTTTTTCAACCTGAAGTTCTTTGGCTTTGGCCTATTTTCTGTGAAGATCATAATTCCGAACAAATTTTCAATGACCGCATAATGTACCTCCACCCAGACATTTACATTACATACAAGGTGTTCGGGTTCACTAGACCCAGGTATAATAAGGGTGCTTTCACACCTACACTTTTGTTTCGGAACCTGTCTTGTTTGCCCAGTTAGTGCGGTTCGTTTAGCATATGTGAATCCACCAATCGCTCTCGAGTCCGCGCCAAATCAATCGCTCCGAGATCGCTTAAGTGAGGTGGTCTCGGCTCGATTGAAACGAACTCTGGAGCGGTTCGATTGCAGTGAGAAAGCGATCCGATCCGAGCGCGGTTATATCACAGTGTTTTATGGATATGTAATAGGCTTACGGCTATATGAAGAGAGAATTATGAGTATGGCGGGAACTTTTGCGAGTCTCCGGATGCCCGCAAACGAGTGATGATCTCCTGGCAATCTCGCATCTCCCTCCCGGTCCTCAAATAGGCTACGTCGCGCACCCTTCTCACCCCTCCCCACCTCATCTCTCCTTACTCTTCAGACACGTCGCGCGCACCCTGTCAAACACCACCAAACCACCACCTCTCCTGACAGCTGAGCGGGACGCTGCAAAATAAACCCTGACACTCTGACCAATGTGAGGAGAGTTTACTCGCACGTGACTTGTTTTAGCTCTTTTGGTCCGATTAGTAACTTTGCAGTGTGAAAGTGAACCGCTCCAAGAGCAAAGAGCAACAATGTAACAATTGTAATCCTTGTTTAGAACAACTGAATCGATTCACAGGTGTGAAAGCACTCATATCCTGTCCCATCTGCGAATTAGGGGCATAGTACTATAAATAAGACTTTGCCAGTGTGGTTCCTTATCAAAACTGATCAAGATGGCCAAAAGATTATCTGCTGCGAAGGCCTTGCAATTGATTGTGGAAGAGAGAGAGGAGCTTCGGATGATGATGTCCATGACCATTGTGGGAACAATACAAAAAAAAATCTGTTGGTTTTAAAAAAAAAAAAAAAACGAGAAGCACATTAATTCATCAGTATGATCTAACAAAGGTAAATGGCAAAAATTAACCATGTTTGCTGTGCATATGGCTTGTAATTGGGATTAAGTAAGCATTTGTTGAGTAGTTTAACGTCTCCTCCGACGGCCCGCACTCATATAGCATTCACGCCTGAGCACGCTTACGTCATCGATGATGCGCTCTTTAGTTTAACAGAAGAGAAGCACTCTGGGGAGCTCAGTGGTGGTTGCTTTAGTTATTGCATTAAATGGTTCGATATGCAGTGACACACAGTCAAATATTTCGCCTTATTTCGACTTAAAAGTCTTCGTGCGTCACGTATTAAAAGGTTTGCTGGAGGTGCAACTGTCGTGCAGTGAGGGGTTTAATAATCTACAATAGTTTGTGTTCATTAAACAGTAAGAATGATTGATAAATCCATATGAAACAGTCCCGTAAAAGTCATGTCTCGTCTTCAGTTTGGAGCTCAGGCGCACTTTGCACTCGCACTGTAAGCCCAAATGAACTGCGCTCTAGCACACCTCTTCCATCCGGGCCAGGGCTGGCCAACTGAATCATGCCTAAGGCCGATTCAGAACACTCACACTTTTCAAACGATCCGGGAAACGGGCCTGGCATGGTTCAGATACACCCATACTCTCTCACATTCATATACTCGTATACTACAGCCAATTGAGCTTGTTCAATTCCCTTATACCACATGTGCTTGGACTTGTGGGGGAAACCGGAGTACCCCGGGGAAACCCATGCCAACACGGGGAGAACATGCAAACTCCACACAGAAACGCCAACTGACCCAGCCGGGACTCGAATCAGCGACCTTTTTGCTGTGAGGAGACAGTGCTAACCACTATGCCGCCATAATTATCATCAATCAAGCTAAAAGATTGTGTTTGACTCTGTTCAGTCAGTGTTGGTGTTTTTTTGTACAATGAACGTTTATTAAGAAGAAACCGATATGATTGCATGTTATATATTGTATATTTAGTGTGGGTTTAGCTAATGCTGCTTATATGGCATTAAAACACTAATAAATAAAGGTAATAGTGATGATGTGTTTGTTTTTCAGCTAAAAGCAGCAGGAAGTTGACGTTCTTGTATCTGGCCAATGATGTGATTCAGAACAGTAAGAAAAAGGGTCCAGAGTTCGCAAAAGACTTCGAAGGCGTCCTGATTGATGCCTGTTCACACGTGGCCAGGTAAACAAACCCTCATTAATGCTTTTTGTTGTTCGTTTTCAAAAGCATAGATATAGTTGAAGTTATTCGCCCTCCTGTGCATTTTTCTCAAGTATTTCCCAAATGATGTTTAACAAATTCAGGAGTTTTTCACAGTATGTCAGATAATATTTATCCTCTAGAGAAAGTCTTGTTTGTTTTATTTCAGCTTGAAAAAAAGCAGTTTTTAATTGATTTAACGCCATTTTAAGGTCAAACTGATTAACCCCTTTAAACAATATTTATTTTGGCTTGTCTCTAGAACAAATCACTGTTATACAATGACTTGCCTGATTACCCTAACTTTACCCTAATTAACCTTGTTAAGCCTTTAAATGCCACTCAACTGAATACTAGTGTCTTGGAGAATGTCTAGTCAAATATTATGTGCTGTCATCATGGCAAATATAAAAGAAATCAGTTATTAGAAATGAGTTATTAAAACTTATGATTAGAAATGTGTTGGGAAAAAAATCTGCTCTCCGTTAAACAGAAATTGGGGGGAAAATATTCAGGGGGGCTAATAATTCTGGCTTCTACTGAACATATACAGTTGAAAGCAGAAGTTTACATCAACTGTTTAAAAAGGCTCATAACCATTTTTAAAAAAGTTAGATGTTAATGTGACTGATCTTTTTCTCTTTTAGGTAAGTTAGGATTGTCACATTAGTTGTTGTTCTGCTTAATAGCAGAATAATGAGAGAGATATTTGTTGAGAAATTGTTAAACTTTTCTTGAGAGTCAAGTTTACACACAATAAGATAATTATGCCTCTAAAAAAGCTCAGATGATAGAGTCAAGGTTTTGGAAGTTTCTGATTGGCTAATTGACAACATTTGCGTTAATTGGAGGCACAACTGTAGAAAAGTATTAAAGGAAAACCTCAAACACACTGCTTCCTTGTGTGACAACATGGGAAAATCAACAAGCCAGAATCAACAAAACAGCCAGATTACAATTTGCTAAATTACACTGGGAAAAAGAGTAATTGTTGGAGACATGTCCTGTGCTCTGATGGAGCTAAGATTGAACTGTTTGGCCATAATGGCCACTGTTATATTTGGAGAAGAAAGAGGAAAGCTTAAAAGCCTATGAACACCATCCCAACTGTGAAGTAAGGGGACGGCAGCATCATGTTGTGGGGCTGTTTTGCTGCAGGAGGGACTGGTCCACTTCACAGCATAGATGGCATCATGAAGAAAGAGCATTATGTAGAAATACTGAAGCAACATCTCAAGACATCAGCCAGGAAATTAACACTTGGCCACAAACGGGTCTTCCAAACAGACCATGACCCTAAGCGCACTGCCAAATTAGTTCAAATGTGCCTTAAGGACAACGGAGTGAATGTTTTGGAGTGGCCATCACAAAGCCCTGAACTCAATCCTATAGAAAATTTGTGGGCAGAGTTGAAAAAGCTTGTGCGAGCAAGACAGCCAACAAATCTGACTCAGTTACACCAATTCTGTCAGGAGGAATGGGCCAAAATTCCTGCAAACTATTGTGAGAAGCTTGTGGAAGGAGACCCAAAACATTTGACTAAAGTTATTAAGTTTAAAAGCAAAGCAAAAAAAATACCAAGGAAATGCGTGTAAACTTTTGACTGTCTAGAAATTAATAAAAAATTTTCAAAAAAAATTCTCTCATTGTTCTGGCATTTAGCAAATGTAAATCATTTAGGCAATCCTAACGGACCTAAAATAGCAAACATTTAGTGTGATTTACCAGCAGACATTTAAGAAAAAAATGGGTATTTTTAAGAGTGTATGTAAACTTCTGGTTTCAACTGTATATGTGTGTGTTTCTGTTGCAGAGATGGAGACGACGGCTGTAAGAAACAGATGGATAGATTGTTGACTATCTGGCAGGAGAGAAACCTTTATCGTCCAGACTTCATCCAGCAGCTCAAACTGACCATCGACGACTCCGAAAGTCCCAAACACAAAACCGCAGGTCAGAGAAATGCAGGTATGCTCCAATATTTACACACAACACTGTGGGGAACATAAGAGACCACTTAAAACAACAGTTCATCTGAAAATATGACGTTTATTAGGTATTTGTGACTAGAATGTTCGTATTTAAGGACATAATATTTCCATAACATTTATTCATTCATTTTCCTTCAGCTTAGTTCCCTATTTGTCAGAGGTTGCCACAGCGGAATAAACCGCCAACTTATCCAGCATATGTTTTACACATCACATTACACATTACACACAAATTTTAAATGATGTGTCAAAACAAGCAAAATACTGCTGTACATACAGTTTTTATTCAACAAAACAGCTGATATTTTAAAATATATATATATTCTCGATTTAGTTGTTCTGAAACAGAGATTATAAATGTTACATTGTTGCTCTTTGCTCTTGGAGCGGTTCTTTCACACTGCAAAGTTTCTAATCGGACCAAAAGAGCTAACAACTAACGTGTGAGTAAACTCCCCTTACATTGGTCAGAGTGTCAGGGTTTATTTTGCAGCGTCCCGCGCAGCTGTCAGGAGAGGTGGTGGTTTGGTGGTGATTGACAGGGAGCGCGCGTGCGACGTGACTAAGGAGAGATGCGCTGGGGAGGTGTGAGAAGGGTGTGCGACGATGCCTATTTGAGGACCGGGAGGGAGAGGCAAGATTACCGGGAGATCATCACTCGTTTGCGGGCATCCGAAGACTTGCGAAACTTCCCGCCCTACTCTTAATTCTCTCTTCATATAGCCGTACGTCTATTACAAATCCATAAAACACTGTGATATAACCGCGCTCGGATCGGATCGCTTTCTCACTGCAATCGAACCGCTCCAGTGTTCATTTCAATCGAGCCGAGACCACCTCATTCAAGCGATCTCAGAGCGATTACTTTGGCGCAGAACAGCACGATTGCCCTGTTCACATATGCCAAACGAACCGCGCTAACTGGGCAAACGAGACACGTTCCGAAACAAAAGTGTATGTGTGAAAGCACCCTAAAACTATATACAGTGTTCTGTTCTGGCTCAGGATCCCAGATCACCAGTTAACTATGCATACAACAACATATTAAAGCAATATTATAATAAAGGAAGATTATTAAACTATATTAACAAAAATAACAGCAAGCAAAAGAAAGCAGGTAAAAATATTGTGTGCGCGATAATGAAAGGATGATGCCGCACACACGGTTAATGTTATTATTAATTATTAATCTGTTCAAAGAATGATTAAAGCCAAAGTGACTGCTGCTGCTTACAAAAATCTCGAGCCCTTGAAGGACTGTGGGTGCACGAGCATCGCACTGGTTTCATTTCCTGGCACAGTTGCTTTGAGTGAGGAAACAGCACAGGAGCTTTGAAAGACTCGCTCGCATCAAATCATCTGTGCACACGACACTAAAGCCCTCGTCAGGTAGTGAGGAAAGCCTGGCTGTTTCTCAATTCCAAGAACGCAGAAAGCGGACTTGCCTTCTTGTGGAGAGCGGTATTGCCAGGTCTTCTCAGAAGAGCAAACTCAGGAGACCACGAGAACAGAGAGCGCGTCCTGTGAGAAATGAGATGCTGTGTTCTTCCTGATGGTCACATGACCTTCACGCATTTTAAATGGTAAATTATTTAAACATTACAGCATTCATACGACCATTTATTGTTTTCCCTCTTATCAAAGTATATACTTTGCATAAAAACATTGTCAATATACTCTGCACAATATAAATAAAACATATTTTAATAGGAATTTCAGCAAACAAACACTCTTAATGTGTTTATTCCTATTTAACTCCTGAGGTAAATAAGTTAAATCTCTGAACTTTAATAATAAATCTAAATTAAATTCTGTGCTTCCCACCTCCAGTCACAATGACTTCTGGGACTTCCAGAGCGAGTTCGGTGCTCAAGTCTGCATCAGTGCATCCTCGATATCAAGATCATATCCGGGAAGTTTCACACATCCTCTGTTCTTGCAGTTTTGAGTATTGAAACTGAACTTTGGCAGCTGATGATGACTTTACACGAGATCACGAGAACACAAGGGCACTGAAGAACACATATTTAGAAACAGCACCTGTCTCAGCGTGCGCGTGATCCTCTCATTCGCTATTCACCTGTTTTCCTTTGCTCGCGCGAAAAGCAGCTGCTTCTCGATTCTAGGATCACATTTATACGCATATACACAAACTAACAGTCTAATCTGTAGTGATGACGAGCCAGCACTGGCAATTTAAAAATGACTTTGAGCCAGGCAAAGTGGCTAGTGGGGGTGGCTGTCTAACCCGCCACAACTGAAATCTACCTGCTGTTGCCGGGTGATAATGTAAAGCCCTGACTGTGCATAACATTTATTAAAATACGCACACTTTAAAACTGATAACTATATAATTTTACAAAAAAATGATAATAATCTAAAACCTTAAATTTTATTACTTAAAATAAAAGTTTTTAAATGTATTTAAACCCTAAAACTAAACTTTTCATACTTACCCATGGAGTATTTCAAAATTTTTGGTTTAGTTTATCATTTAAGTAATAATCTGTTCTTAAACAACGTGATATAAATGTTGCAGATGACAGAAAAAACTTGAAGCGGAGCTACCAGAAGGTCCAGGAGGAAGAAGAGGAGGAAGATGATGATTACAGAGGTCATTACTCTCCCCGCGAGACAGACGCAGCCGCTCCACAGCTGGTATGATTTACGTCTGCTCACAGGAGAACTAATAATTCACACACCAACTGTACTACATCTCACAGCACCTACCTGTGTCAGTTGCGTCCTTTCATTCTATGTTTATGAATTCTCTCACACTGCATTATGGGATAGAGTACTGACCACTTGATGCACACTACACAATCCCAACAGTAGTAGTAGGTCGTACTGTTTTTCGAATGCTATGAATTTGAACACTACTCTGCTCACTTAATGTTTTTCACATACTATACAGTAGGGGAAGTATGTAATTTTTGAACATAGCCAGTCAACTCTTTAACAAATATTTAGGCCCAATCCCAGTTCTACCCCTTACCCCTTTAGCGCATTCCCTTGAAAGGGTTGGGGTGTCCCAACTCTCTTTAGCTTGTAGGCGTAGGGCTAAGGGGAATAGCTAGATAGCCCTTGAAACCCTGAGATTTTCCAGGACCACGTTTGAAACCAAGAAGTACAAAAATTTCCAAGAATACAGCAGCTACAACAGCAACATGACCGCACACGCGAGTCAGGAGATGCACAAATTTATTGCATTATTTTTTGGCATTATTAAGAATTTTTACTGCAAACAAGTATGTTTTATTACATTCATATGGGGATGCAAGGATTATAGATATTGGTTGTGCGATTATAGTCTAAGTGTTGTTTATTGCTGCTCAGTAATCAAATAATGCGAGACGAAACAATAATAAAAAACAAACAATAGTCCAATTCTCTTTAAACTTAAAAATAAGTAAAAAAAGCTTTGTCATTTAAACATAAGTAATAATTTTACACTGAAAATAAATGTCAATAAATTAAAGAAAATTTAAATAAATAAATAAATTTAATTTAAATAAATTAATAAATAAAATTAAAATAAACAAAACTAATTAATACATTTTTAATAAATAAAATAAAATAAATTACAAAAAATACATATATAGAATTTTTATAAATTAATATAATTTTTTATGAATTTAAAATAAATAAATTAAATGTAAATAAATAAAATTAAAATAAATAAATAAATTAAAAATAAATGAAAGTATAGAAATAAATAAAATTGTAATAAATTAATTCAAAATAAATTAATAAATTTAAAACATGCAAAAGATTTAACATAAATAAAATTTAAATGAGTAAAATAAACAATTAAAAAAAAAATATATAAATAAATTAATAAATAAGTAGTATTTATCAAATGTAAATCTAAGTTGCATAATAGCTAAGTAGTTCCCTTTTACAGTGAAGAAATGTATTCAAAGGCTGCTGAACCTCTGTCTGAAAGGCACTTTTGATCAACTATATAACAAAATTGTTTTGTATTTTTTATTTTATATTTTTTTTTCCTCAGGCCCTCACGGCATTCTTTCAACTAGTAGATGCATCTGGAAACCATGAGTCAGTCGCTCCATATATCCAAGCCACGCGCCTCTATTGGAAATAACAAAATAAAGAACTGTGACTGGCCTTTAGTTAACAGCCACAGCCCTAGTTAATCCAGTGTGCATGGTGTACAAGCTCAGAACTTCAAACTAGCACTCAGTTGTCATCACTTCAAGTTGCTTCAGTTTTGTTCCATGCAGAATGACGGTGTTGAGAAGCTTTCACGATTAATTAACCATGACGAATTAAAGCGCGGTTACTAGTAGGGGTGTCAAAATTGTTTCTTCGGTGCACCGCGATGCAGACGCGGACAATTCGGTATCGGTTCAGTAATAATCATAACCGGTTATTATGTACTGACGTCATTTATCTCCTATGCGCTCTGTCGCGAGGGAGGTGAGCGCGAGTATTTACAACACTCAGCCAACTCGGGGCCGGTCCGTGGCATAGGCACCATAGGCAAATGCTAAGGGTGCTGTATATCCAGGAGGCGCCAGAAATGAGCGCGGTTCAGTTCTTTTTGTTTTTAAAATTCCTGACACACATTCAGTTACAGACGGCAATAACTCAAAAACCTCTTACCCTAAAAAGATCTTAAGTGTGTTTCCTACAAAAAGACGAAGCTGGTTATGTTTCACAGCTGTCTTTTTTTATTTTTTTCGCTCGATATTACGACCACTGCTCCATTTAAGCCCTCGCAATATTTGTTTAGCCGGGAGAGCTGGCGCTGAGAGGGGCTCTCAGCAAGGGACCGTCGGAAAAGTGCTTATTTTTTTTTCCGTTTTTTTCCTTTTTCTGCTCCGCTCAGCGCGAGCTCTCCCTGTTGCGAGGGCTTAAGTGTGTGCGTGTGTGCGTGCGTGCGTGTGTTTGTTTGTTTCTTTGGTGCTGTCTATGTTTGTGAATGTGTTTGAATGAGAGACTGTGGTGTTGTGTCTCTGTGTGTTTATACAGACAGCATGTTATAGCCTCCCCCTAAAATATAACATTGTATTGGAAAGCATCGTCAATGCACCGTGATGCACCGAGATATCGAATTGAACCGAATCGAAGACATGATAATCGTAACCGAACCGAACCGTGAGACCAGTATAGGTTCACACCTCTAGTTAATAGTGAAATCAGTTAATCGTTGCATTCCTACATTCATAACGGTGTTAGTGTTTTACGCTCATGCTAAATGCGGCTATAATCTACAATAATAACTCCTGTATTGTATTCCCACAACATACTTTCACATCTGATGACACTGGAATACCCTGTCAGAAAAGTGTAGTGGCTGAGAATGGGCTTTATACAGTGTCTGCTATAATGTTAATGTTGTTTATGTGTTTAAATTGATGAATATGGCCACGGTGTAAATACACGGTGTACAGTTATGAGCTTATTGCCGCATTGTATCGATATGATAACATAATATTGTTGCTTTTGGTGATTTCCTGAAGATAAAGACCAAAAAAAAAGAGCACAACTGGAAAATCTACAGCAGTCGGCATCATCGATCTCATTTAAAGAAAGAGTTTGCGACGGCATTTGATGATGTAGTAGTGCTGTCCTATTTCTTAGGGGTATATTTGAAGTAGGGGTTATACAATATAATTGGGATTGAGTCTTAATGTCTTGATTGTGTTGATCTGGCAGACGGAGGACCTGGTGAAAGCTCTGCAGGATCTAGAAAACGCTGCTTCAGGAGACGCCGCCGTCAGACAGAAGATCGCATCTCTTCCGCAGGAGGTGCAGGACGTCTCTCTGCTGGAGAAGATAACAGGTTAAGATCAAGTTTAAGGGTGCTTTCACACCTAGCCGTTTGTTTCTTATCTTGGCACGTTTGTCCTGTCAGCTCAGTTCGTTTGGAAATATGTGAATAGTGTAATCGTGTTCTGATCCGCACCAAGTCAGTCGGACTGAGATCGCCTGAATGAGATGGTCTCGCCTTGGTTGATACGAACTCTGGAGCAGTTTGGTTGTATTGATAAAGCAATATGAGCCAACGAACTAACAAACCAGGCTTTATCACAGTGTGTAATGGTTATGTAATATGTAACTCTGAGTCAACTATTTTGCTAAAGAATCAATAGTTTTAAACATGCTGCACTTTTAGATTTAACCCTCAGCTGGATGTTTTCATTCACTTATAGCTGTGTTACTCAATGCATCGAAGCTAATTATCAAAAACCCTCAATGTTTAATGTACATTGGGGCTATTTTGCGTTTATCGTGTGAATGCTAACGTGTTTGAGGATATACTAATATAAAGCAGAAATGTGTTGACTCGATCATTATCTTGCTCATTGTGGTTTGCATGAATCTCTTCGTTTGGTTGTTGTTTGTGTCAGCAGATAAACAGGCAGCAGATAAGCTGTCAAAGACGGTGGACGAGGCCTGTCTGCTGCTGGCTGAATATAATGGACGTCTGGCCGCGGAGCTGGAGGACCGCAGACAACTGGCCCGAATGCTGACCGAATACATACAGAGCCAGAAAGACGCGCTCAACGAAAGAGAGAAGAAGCTGGAGGTACCACATACACATCTTTTTTTCCCCTCAATTTATGTTTAACAGAGAGATCGTTTCCAACACATTTCTAAACATAATAGTTTTATAACTCATTTCTATTAACTGATTTATTTCATCTTTGTCATGATGACAGTAAATAATATTTGACTAGATGTTTATTCAAGACACTTCTATACAGCTTAAAGTGACATTTAAAGGCTTAACTAGGTTAATTAGGGTACGGTTAGGGTAATTAGGCAAGTCATTGTATAACAGTGGTTTGTTCTGTAGACTATCCAAAAACAAATATTGCTTTAGGGGGCGAATAATGTTGACTTTTAAAAAATTAAAAACTGCTTTGATTCTTGCCAAAAATAAAACAAATAGGACTTTCTATAGAGGAAAAAATATTAGAGGAAATACTGTGAAAATTTCCTGAATCTGTTTAACATCATTTGGGAAATAATAGAGAAAGAAGAAAATACAGGAGGGTGAATAATTCTGACTTCAACTGTATGTGTAAAACAATTTTTATTTTTATTTTTTTTGCATTTTATTGACTTTTATATTGTGTTTTTATTTGAACTGACTGTCCTTGTTGTCTTGTTTGGTGGCCTTGAGTGTCTAGACAGGCACCTAAATAAAAGGTATTATTATTATTATTATTATTATTATTATTATTATAAATCATATTGTACAAACATTAACAAACTTTTTTTACTTAACCAAAAGCAAAGAGAGAAGAAAACCTCAAAATCAGAGAAATAAAAAAATATAATAATAATTTTAATAAATACATTTAAAAAAAAAACTTAAAGCATGCCAAATAAATAATTCTTAAATCGAGAAATTTTTCTAGACAAATAGAAATTATTGTCGTGTCTTCCTAAATAAAATGACAATGAAGAGAGTTTTTCCTTAAAACAAGCAAAATAACCAGCCAGTGATGTAAGTAAAATCTTGTTTTGGCTTAATCACATTATTGCTTACCTTATTGGTAGATTATTTAGCTTGTTTTAAATGGGAAATGAAGCACTCGGTCAAGTTTATATTATTTTGTACATGGGATTTACACTTTAATGAAACTATGTTAAACTCTATTACTGTAACCATTTAGCAGAAAACAGCGTTTTTTAACTATAGATTTTAGACCTAGGGAGCCGCCATCTTGGAATGTCGAGGTGTCTGACGTCACAGGGTTGTTCCGTTCTTTACTTAAAATAGAAAAAAAAAAATAGAATAAATATATATAACTTTACATTAGACACACATCTGATGCTTGTATTTGCAGCAGCAAATCCACAACTTCACCTTTTGGGTTAAATTAGGCTTTACAATCTTCTTTACTTTTACTGTATATGTTTAGCCGAGGGAACGGAACCAACCCCGTGACGTCAGACACAGCAACATTCCAAGCTGGCGGCGCCCTAGGTCTAAAATTTATAGTAAAACACTCCATTTTGTTCTAAATGGTTGCATTAATCGAGTTTGTTTAATATATTTTCATTAAAGTATACAAAATAAAGTAAACTTGACTGAGTGCTTTATTTCTCCTTTAAGGAAAATCTCACTTAAACTCAATTTTTACCAGTTCTTACAAGTTCTGTTTAACTGAGAGAAGATTTTCTTCAACACATTTCTAAACGACAGTTTTAATGACTCTTTTCTTATACCTGATTTCTTTAATCTTTGCCATGATGACAGCACGTAATATTTGACTAGATATTCTTCAAGACACTTCATATCGCAATATTTATCACAGAAAAATTAAATATCACCATATCAGATGTTTCCAATATGGTGCAGCCCTTGTGTGTTGATTTATCCGGTGTGTTTTTGCAGGAATACAAGCAGAAACTGGCTCGTGTCACACAAGTGAGGAAGGAGCTGAAATCACACATCCAGAGTCTTCCAGATCTTTCTCTGCTCCCGAATGTGACGGGCGGCCTGGCTCCGCTGCCGTCTGCTGGAGATCTGTTTTCCACCGACTGAACATTTCATTTCTGAGACTCACAGACACTGGCAGAGCAGAGCAGAGCAGAGCGGATTAATGATAACAATAACAAGCGTATGGAGATTTCCAAAACCCGCCGGTCCACTCATCACTAAATCCGACGCCGAGATTTTGTTTTGCCGTGACTTTGCTGTGGAAAGCGACTCTCTTTTGCTTTGTCTGATACCTGTAGGTTTTTAGTTTTTACTGCTCGGATAATAATTTGGCTTCATTTTGGTTTTGGGAGGAGACTAAAGATGAGGATTCAGTTTTAAACCCCATCACTGCTGTAGACCGATATCTGGAGGAATCAATTAGGAAAACTGTGATTATATTTTGGTTACAAACTCAGAGGCGTTTGATTATTTTGCTGATGAAACGCAACAGATGCGCTCGTGTTTGTGAATAAAGGATATACAGTCTGGTTGGGTTTTCTTCTGTGGTCACTGTATGTTTTACAGTGTCTTTTCATTAAATACAACTCAACACATTTAACTAACTGCTTTCTGGTTTGAGTGAATCCTTCAATTAATTTAATGAATTTTAGAGTTTTTAAATGAATAATTGTGACTAATCGCTAACAAAATGAAAGGTTATATAATAATTTTGTGTGTATTGTATTTGATAGAAAGATAGATGGACGGACGGATGGACAGACAGATATAGATAGATGCATTGATCGACAGAGATACATTGATCAATAGATAAAAAGATGCATAGATGGATGAATGGATAGATAGATAGATAGATAGATAGATAGATAGATAGATAGATAGATAGATAGATAGATAGATAGATAGATAGATAGATAGATAGATAGATAGATAGATAGATAGATAGATAGATAAATGGATGGATGGATGGATGGATGGATGGATGGATGGATGGATGCATAGATAGATGGATGGATGCATAGATAGATGGATAGATAGATAGATGGATGGATGGATGGATGGATAGATAGATAGATAGATGGATAGACGGATGGATGGATAGACGGATGGATGGATGGATGGATGGATAGATAGATAGATAGATAGATAGATAGATAGATAGATAGATAGATAGATAGATAGATAGATAGATAGATAGATAGATAGATGGATGGATGGATGGATGGATGGATGGATGGATGGATAGATAGACAGATGGATAGATAGATAGATAGATAGATAGATAGATAGATAGATAGATAGATAGATAGATAGATAGATAGATAGATAGATAGATAGATAGATAGATAGATGGATGGATGGATGGATGGATGGATGGATGGATGGATGGATAGATGGATGGATGGATGGATGGATGGATGGATGGATGGATAGATAGATAGATATTTTTATATATACATGTATAGAAATTGTTTATATATAACATATTATTTTACATAGCAAATTATTTATCATCTTTGTTTTGTATATGATTATTGATGATTATTTGTTAAACAGCAGTACTGGATTGTTGTATCATCAGTGGGTCATTTAAATGAGATTGTGAAGCATCTATGAAATAGGAAGTGGCCAAACTCCCTCCAAATCATTTCTTATGTTAAATTAACAACGCATTAATGTTCATGCTGTTAAACTAAAGTGGTTAATATTCTAAAACTGAACTGCACCTTGATTATTAGGACAGAGCTCTGGTCTGAAGATGGCTGGTGCTGTGGTTTATGGCTGATTCTTGTAATGTATCTGGGTAAGCTAAAAGTGACCGTGTGTGTGTGTGTGTGTGTGTGTGTGTGTGTGTGTGTGTGTGTGTGTGTGTGTATGATTGTATGGATGTTTCCAAGTGATGGGTTGCGGCTGGAAGGGCATCCGCTGTGTAAAACATATGCTGGATAAGTTGGCGGTTCATTCCGCTGTGGTGACCCCAGATTAATAAACGAACTAAGCCGAAAAGAAAATGAAGGAATGAATGTTGATGTATGACACTTGCATGTACTTTCAAGTGAAACTGAATATTGAGTAGGGGGCGGGGCTTTCTTTTTAAACATCATTACCTAATAGCAAACCAGTGTAAGAAGGACGTGTTTAGGAATATTGTGGCTGGCGTCAGATAATAACCGTTAAATCCAAATGCAGAGGCCATAGATATTTACATTAGCCACCATTTTAGTACAGGGTAGCGCTCTTTTAAAATGATTGTGGGACCAAGATGCAGTAGAGGACTGTCCATCCAGAGCTAGAGATATATACGCGTATATGCATATATCTGTGATCGGGAGGTCAGTATGCAAATATTTTTTTGTAAAGTATGAAAGTTATTATTTTGCATCACACATTAATGGATAAGTGATCACGGGACAAAGAGCATGTGTTTGTGTGTGGAAATGTATTATCCTACCTCCCTGTTAAATTTGATCTAGTCCATGTCCTAAAACACACCTCCTCTCCTGCTTTCACTACTCTTTCTAACAGAGGGAGCGATTAGCTTGTGAATGAATCTCCGTTATGAATGTCTTGCTCACTTAGCCAGCAATAATACAAGTTTGTAGCACTGCAGCATCTTGTCATACTTCATTTACATTGTTTGCTGATTTTATTTAACAAAACTAGCGTAAGCCTGGTATTTAGTGCGAGTTGGTGCTACTTTGCCTCATGGTCAGTGCAGTAAGTGACTATCATCAATAACATAACTTGTTCAGCACAAACGTTCATAAAATAAAAACGTAAAAAAATAAATCTTACCTATGAAATACCCTTTAACCCTTTATTCTTTTTTAGTCGTTACTACACCTGTGCGCAGCGCTAAAGTCCAACATCTTCAGTTGGCTTTAGTCTTGGATAACTTTTGTCCGGAGAGCACTGTACCAATATGGCAGCGGTGCCGACGAATGCGTAGGGTCGTATGTGATATGTGTATATATCTGTGATTACGAATATTGTGACCGCCACCGTCAAAGTGACTTTACGTCTAAATCAAATGCTCAGACTTCCGTAACAAACGTAATTTCATTGGATTAACTTGCACGCATTAATTGTTCACCTAAAGATTAACAATGTGATTTATCAAAATAAGCATTGTATTTTTGATCTCACACAGACTTTAACGCTTGGTGGTCAAAGCAGTCTCCAGGGCCCGGTTTTTCAAAAGGTTTAATCCGGATAAAATTGATCCAGATTTAGTAATCCTGTTTTTCCGATCCGTGATCACGTAATCCAGCTTACTTTTTGAGCCAGTTTTTCAAAGCAACATTGGATTGGATCAATCTGATCCGTATAGGAACTTTTCAGGATCACTAAATCTGGATAACCAGCGCTCAAACAGGATAGGACATCACAATGTAGAACTGTAGATATGTAAAGAGCGACAAGTAGAATAGTTAGCGTGGGGCCAATATAACTTTATTTTTATTTGAAATGAAAACTAAGAAAATTGAATAATTATTAAAATAATAATAATAATAAATAATAAAAACAAGAAAAACCCCACCCCATCCTCTTTCAGCATTCGGCTCATCTGAGACCTACAACACTGAACATTGAGGATATTTATAATAAGTTCCAAATATAGATGTAAATTAAAAAAGGACTTAATGTCAAAAACTCCACAATAATTTCAGACTTCCTCATCTGATGTGGAGAGAGCAGCTTGTCTGAGCGCAGCCTTTAGGAGGCGGATCTCAAGTCATTGGCCTTGGTTTGCTGCATTTTGGTCAGAGTCAGTTGTTTCTCTGCCAGACGAAGCTGTGCTTCTGCCCTTTCAGTCTATTTTTGCAATTGTTGATCGTGATATCAAAAATCAGCGATTGCCATTCTTGACAATTTTTTTTTGGTTATTATGTAATCATTGCATGCATCACTAATAAATATTCTAAAAACAAAAATATTTTCCATTGTGATGAATATATATATATATATATATATATATATATATATATATATATATATATATATATATATATATATATATATATATATATAAATTATTAACAGAATAAAATGTATTGTTTTTGGTCAGTTTTGACAGCTGTTTAGGGGATTATTTTATGAGGTCAAGCTATTTCTACTTTGCTGTAGGCCTTTACTGAAAGGCTGAATACGTTAAATCCTATACTCACTATAGCCTGACAGATGAACAAATGAAATTAAAACCTTATGAATAAATAGTATATCTCGTAAGATACTGCATGATCCAAAAATAGTATTATTTAATACATTTTTTAGGTTTTCATTACATTTTGGGCATGAAATCCACGCTAAATCCACCCTTCTGATAGGATCAGTTTAATCCAGGTTTTTTGGATCGAAGTGATCCAGATCCTACAAAAAAAAGTCTGAAAAACCCAAAGTAAAGGTTTGATCCGGATCAAAACCAAGGTTGGATTACGTGATCTAATCCGATTAGGTAATCCGGTTTTTCTTTTGAAAACCCCATTTTCAAGATTTGATCCAATCCCTTATCCAAAATCCCAGTGAATTACTTTTGAAAAACCGGGCCCTGGCGTTACACTGAATTTCAACCACAGATCAGCCAGCTGTCATGTTGATTAAGATTTTCCACAACAGCCAGACAGAAGAACTGAAAAACTGCCAAGATAAAGATGCCGGAAATGCTTCAGGAATGATGTCAACAACATGCTCCTGTAACTGTGTCTTGCAAACACAAAACGGTAGCGCTGGACGGAGTTCGGAAAAACTGACATTTTCAGCATATCAGGTAAGTGCTGGCATTCATACTAATGTGAACGTTGCTTGTTTACACTGTTTTGTGTGCGTTCACATGAGCTTTTCTCTTTCTTGCTTGATAATGTTTTGTATGTGGTAACGTTTTCCTGTGTGTGAGGAATGCTTTGCTGTTGTCAGACGGTGTGTGTGGGTCAGGTTTCATAACTCATAGGGTCAAAGAGTTTGTGAGTTCATAATAATTTGTCTGTTAACAGTCTGTTAACAGTCTGTTAACAGTCAACAGTTTCATCATCTTTTGAAGGTTTTTATAAGGTCTTATTTATTAAAAAACCTGGTGTATTGCGGCGATGGTGAAGATAATAATAACGATAAGCTACTACACGTGTGGGAAATATACTTAATGCTTTGTATAACGTGTATAACTTTGTAGAGATTCTGTAAATTAACCTGCACAACCCAAAAGAAACAATGCTCATCAAAAGAATAAAAGTTGGCTCTCTATAGAACAACTATTATTGATTTTGTTTTAATAAATATATTTGCATTTATGAAGAAAAAGCGTTATTATGGATGTGATGTATTTCTGTGACTGATGTGAAATTACCACTTGTGTGACTTTAGTAAATTAAGTATAATAGTTTGAAAACATTGTCAGAGACATGTTAAAGTGTTTCTTAAGTACTGTTAATACAAGCCTACACAAAAATCTTAGAAACGGTTTAAATATTTTGGTGAAAATATTCATGGCAAGGTTGACATTTGCGTGGAATTGCTCAGATAGATAGATAGATAGATAGATAGATAGATAGATAGATAGATAGATAGATAGATAGATAGATAGATAGATAGATAGATAGATAGATTGAATGATTGATGTCATACTTTTGACCTTAAGAGGCATAATTCCTTGCATTTATTTTACACAGTATTTAATGTTTTATTAATTTAATAAAAAAGGTGTTTCTGTATTTAAGATGGAAAATGTAATATTTGAGATGTGAGTAAATGACAATTAAGAGATATAAATGATTATTTCAGTGTTAATCAAAGGCTTGGGGCAAACATGCTATCATATTTCCCGCTTTATCAAACAGCATCTGATATAATGTGGTGTAGCAGAAGTACGTAATGCATCATATAAATATGTAATTCACTACAAAGTGCTGGAAAAGTTAGAAATGCAGTTGGAAAGGCTTGAAATAACTCGAGTGGCCAGCAAGTGGCGCCAGCCCGTCATTTTTCATCTTCTGTTAAACTCGGGATTGTACCAGGTCCATTTTGAGCAGCGCTGCTACTGCATTCTCTCTCCTTTCTGAAATCACAACAATATGTTAATCTATTACTAATGTGCTGCTTTTCTGTGGCAGGGTCAGAGACTGATGCTTTCGGAATAGAATAAGCATCAGCTTTACAATAAAATGGTACATGCTTTGCTGTTAGTGATTATTATCCTGAATCATTTTGATTTGATCCCATATTATTAGTTTTGTGTTGACATTTGTAACTTACCAGACATCTACTTTGTATTTCCGCACCGTGATCTTTTTTTTGACAGTGATTACTAGTGGGGCAAGGCAGTGGCGCAGTAGGTAGTGCTGTCACCTCACAGCAAGAAGGTTACTGGGTTGCTGGTTCGATCCTCGGCTCAGTTGGCGTTTCTGTGTGGAGTTTGCATGTTCTCCCTGCGTTCGTGTGGGTTTCCTCCAGGTGCTTCGATTTCCCCCACAATCTAAAGACATGCGGTACAGGTGAATTGGGTAGGCTAAATTGTCCGTAGTGTATGAGTGTGTGAATGAGTGTTTTGTGGATGTTTCCCAGAGATGGGTTGCGGCTGGAAGGGCATTCGCTGCGTAAAAATGTGCTCGATAAGTTGGCCGTTCATACTGCTGTGGTGACCTCAAATTAATAAAGGGACTAAGCCGACAAGAAAATAAATGAATGAATACTAGTTTATACAGTTATACAGATTCAATGATCTTGATTTCTGATACACACACACACACACACAAAGTAGAAATATATGATTAAAATAATATTGCTTTTATTCATGTTTACAATAGTTATAACTTGTAGGCATGATACTAGAATTTCCAACTTTGATACGATACCCTCGGATATAAAAATATACCATTTTCGTTATTTTGTGATTTTTGTTTTAAAAATGTATTATTAATTAATATTATTTAATGCAACAGAGCAAACGTACATTAGTATTTATTTATTATTTAATAGGGGTGGGCAAACTCAGTCCTGGAGGGCCGGTGTCCTGCACAGTTTAGCTCCAACTCTAATCAAACACACCTGCTTATAGATTTCTAGTGATCCTGAAGACTCTGATTAGCATGTTCAGGTGTGTTTGATTAGTCATCATCATCATCATTTTCATGCGCTTATCTGGGGCCAGATCGCGGGGGCAGCAGTCTTAGGGTGCTTTCACACTTGGTTTATTTGCCTGGACCGTACCCAAGTTCGATTGTCTCCCCTTGCCACCTCCTCGGTTGGTTTGTGTTCACACTGTCTTTTTTCCTTCTGAACCCCGGTACGCTTGCGTCATCAAGCTGCTGTTTTGTTTACGGCCGCTGCTAGGTGACGGTCTCGAAAGCAAGTGCCGAAATGGAAAGACTTCCGCACATTGCGGTCATTCTGCTTTCACTGAAGCTTTTGATTTTGGACATACATAAAGCAACTCGCGTCCATCTGCCGCAAACATATTATAAACATTCAGAACATCACACAGTGTCTGCAGAAGCTGTTTTTGGAGGAGACAAGCCGACATCACTGTGTATCACTGTGTTTGCCCTGGCTCAGTCCCGCGCGTGTCACCAAGGTACGAAACATGACACACACACACACACACACACACACACACACACACACACACACAAACACAAACACGAACGAATGTTATGAAAACAATAGTTTGTCGTACAGTTGGCTGTTATTTGGTACGATTGCATTCACATCAGAAGTGAACCGTACCAGAGTTCGCATGAACCGTACCCCAGACCACCTCTAGTAAGCTAAACGTACCGTACTATGACGTCAAACGAACCCTGGTGCGGACCAAAAGTGCTAGTGTGAAAGCACCCTTAGGAGATCCCCAGACTTCACTCTCCCCAGGCTCTTCTTCCAGCTCCTCCAGGGGGGATCCCGAGGTGTTCCCAGGCCAGCCAAGAGACATAGGGCCTACTCACACCATGCACGGTTCACTTGGCCGGCCCTGGCCCGGTTGGAAGAGGTGTGCCTGAGCGCGGTTCACTTGGGCTTTGGCACGGTACGCTTGTGTGTGAGTGCAAAACACGACAAAGCCCGAAACTGAAAGCGAGACGTGACTTTTAAGGGGTTGTTTCATATGGATTTATTAATCATTCTTACTGTTCAGTGAACGCAAACTGCCGTAGATTATTAAAGACGCAAACCCCTCACTGCACGACAGCTGCACCTTCAGCAAACCTCCTCATTCCTGCAGCACGAGAGCTTTATGATTGTTTTTGAGCGCCAAAAGTGGCGGATCTGTTCGGCGAAATATCTGACTGCATGTCACCGCATCCCTAAGGACTGTTTGGCAAAATATTTGACTGCATGTCACTGCATAACAAACCGACTGAAACGATATAACTAGAGAAATCTCCACTGTGCTGCTGAGTGAGAGAGCGCTTCTCACTGAACAGCGCAGCAGCGATGACGTAAGCGTGCCGAGGCCCGATATGGTGTGAGTGCGGGCCGTCAGAGGAGACGGGAGGGGGGACAAGCGTGCTTTGGCCCGGTTCGAGGCAACTGTACCTAGTGTGAGTACGGCCTTAGTAACCCCAAGGTTCGTGGGTCTTCCCCGAGGACTCCTCCTGGTGTGACATGCCTGGAACACCTCCGTAGGTAGACGTCCAGGAGGCATCTGAAACAGATGCCAGAGCTGACTTCTCTGGATGTGAAAGAGCAGCGGCTCTACTCCGAGCTCCTCCCGGGTGTCAGAGCTCCTCACCCTATCCATAAGGGTGCGCCCTGCCATCTTGCGAATAAAACTCATTTGGCCGCTTGTATCCGAGATCTTGTTCTATCGGTTCTGACCCAAAGCTTATGACTATAGGTGAGAGTAGGAACGTAGATTGACCGGTAAATCGAGAGATTTGCCTTTCGGCTCAGCTCCTTCTTCACCACAAAGGACCGGTACATCGACCGCATTACTGCTGCCGCTGCACCAATCCGCCTGTAAATCTCACGTTCCATCCTTCCCTCGCTTGTGATTAGTGATAAATGGCAGATTTTAGGCATATAACCAACTTGTTAGTGGTAAATGACTAATACACTTCCATTTATATCTAAAGCATATTTTCAGCATTTATATCAAATATAATATTTTATATATCACATATAACATAGGCTACATGACTCTATCCTGAGCACTATGTTGTATTAAGCGCTTTACACTCATTGGCCGCTTTAATAGGTACACCTTACTAGTACTGGGTTGGATCCATTTTGCCTTCAGAACTGCTTTAATCCTTCGTGGCGTAGATTCAACAAGATACTGGAAATATTCCTCAGAGATTTTGCTCCATATTGACATGATAGCATCACGCAGTTGCTGCAGATTTGTCGGCTGCACATCCATGATGTGAATCATCCATTCCACCACATCTCAAAGGTGCTCTATTGGATTGAGATCTGGTGACTGTGGAGGCCATTTCAGTACAGTAAACTCATTGTCATGTTTAAGAAACCAATCAATTGGTACTAATGGGCCCAAAGTGTGCCAAGAAAATCTCCCCCACACCATGACACCACCAACCACCAGCCTGAACCGCTGATACAAGGCAGGATGGATCCATGCTTTCATGTTGTTGATGCCAAATTCTGACCCGAGCATCCGAATGTTGCAGCAGAAATGGAGACTCGTCAGAGCAGGCAACGTTTCTCCAATCTTCTATTGTCCAGTTTTGGTGAGTCTGTGTGAATTGTAGCCTCAGTTTCCTGTTCTTAGCTGACAGGAGTGCCAACCGGTGTGGTCTTCTGCTAAGATTCAACTCACTGTGCTATCTTGTGATGCATTGAAATGCAAAGCAATGTCTTGTTAAAGACGGCCTTGTCTTATACTACAAAATAAACAAGAAAAACTTATGACTTTCTCCAGGTGCTTCGGTTTCCCCCACAGTCCAAACACATGCGGTACAGGTGAATTGGGTAGGCTAAATTGTCCGCAGTGTACGAGTGTGAATGAATGTGTGTAGATGTTTCAGAGATGAGTTGCGGTTGAAAGGGCATCTGCTGCGTAAAAACGTGCTGGAAAAGTTGGCGGTTCATTCCACTGTGGTTACCCCTGATTAATAAAGAGACTAAGCCGAAAAGAAAGTGAATGAATGAATGAACTTATGAACTTTTTTTCTTTTGATGACTTTGTCTGCATAGAGGTGCATCATTTTTCCTCTCATGCAGCCCAATCTACTTCTCAATCATAGTTCCTCTGTGGCGTTGTGGCTTTTTCAAAGATGCCTTTTTTTTCCATTCCCCTCTCTGGAGAAAAAAACACGCTCAAAGTCATCCGTAAGAGGAAGTGTAATAAGCTGAATTTACTTCCTCAAATGAGCGATAATCTTGGCAAATTCATAGCAGTCATCTTGTAAATTTCTATCAGATTTCCAACCATTCTTTATTATTGGTCCATCATTTGTAAAATTGCAGAGAAGGAAGAGAATATTAGGATCTTGAAACAATATTACAGTTGGTTGGACAAAACAATGTGAACACTTGTGGTTTAGCATAATTTGTGCAGCTTGCAGTGAACATAAAAATATTGTCATTAATAATATTTGTGTTTGTATTCTCCATGTTGTCTATCAGTATAGTATAAGTGGCTTTCAGCTTACCAGCAGCTAGCTCTCTGCATCTCTCACATGGTCGCCCACTGATGGGAGATCACATGGGAAAGCTAGGTTGCTGACGGAAGTGGTGAAGAACAGACCCCTGCCCTTTTTGCACTGTCTTGTTTGTATACAGCGACGCTGCACTGCTTTGGCAATACGAATGTAGTTATTTGTCATGCCAATAAAATGTGAAATGTGAGAGTCGGTGAGTGAGTGAGAAACGTGAGTGAGTGAGTGAGTGAGTGAGTGAGTGAGTGAGTGAGAGAGAGGGAGAGAGAGAGAGAGGGAGGGGGAGACGGATAGGGAGTATGTGCGGGGTACAGTCGGTAGGCAGTTTGTTTGGCGGCTGGCTCGCGCCGGATGGATCTGCATTTTGTTTAACGGACTAAGTCACTTTAACACTTACGTTTACTAACGAGTTAGACAACGTTATGCGATAATATACATATTTTTTCAGTCAGATAAAGATACAAACCGATCGTAGGAAAATGCGCTTCTTCTTTTATTTCTTCACGTTCCTGACTTTCATCATCATCACCGGTCGGTAAAGTTTAAAAGTTGTCTGATACGTATTGCCGTTTTTTCTTTTAAAAATACACGCGTAGATATGTCACTCGATTGTTTATGGAATAAATGTTATTTTTATCAGGTGCTGTGAGTGAGATGGTGGAGGTGAAGCGCGGAGACAACATCAAGCTAAACCTCTATACTCCTCTGGAGAATATTATTCGGGTGACTGTACAGAAAGACGGAGCTGATGTCCTCCGTTACTGTTCATCTTAAAAGAAAAGAGATGGATGCAAAAAATTGAACTCAACAAGATTTTCACTCGAGTCTGGAAAGATTGGCGTCTCTTTAACTTGTCCAGATGCCGACATTAGTGATGAAGGGGCTTATGACATGGAGATCATAGATACACAAGGCATAAGGAGAAATCGGATGTTTAACGTTACAATTATAGGTTAGTATTTTATCATTTATTCCAGTACACTTCCGTAAAATACGTTTGATCCCCATTTGGTGTGTTTAAAGTGTCTTAAGACCTCTGTTGAGGAAAGTAAACTGACAAACCTTTCTAGACCGTGTCCACTTCTAGTAAGAGTTTGTTTTATGTTGGTGTTATTTCATATATATACCACATACATACCACTACCACATACATCACGAACATTCCACTTAACGCAGTGGCAGCCCGCAGATCGCATAAGTGGGCGGGACTGTCTTTCCTTGGTTCACGGAAACATATTGACGTTGATGTAATGTATTCCGGTTTTCATCTCTGCATGGTAAGTACACGTCTTCTGTCATGTAGCCTAAATGGTTAAATTATAGTGCAGTACACCTCACGGGCTACGTATTATGTGTAATTCATTTAATTAAAGGCCTTTAAGGAGATATAAAGTTTTAAAGCCTTTAAAAAATGTTATCTGTGTTAGGGTTGGCGTTTTCCAGGTTGATCGTACAGCTGGTGGTCTTATTCACTTAAAAGAATAATGTAAACTTTAAAGAGTTTCGAGCAACACAGTCCACCACATGAAGTTTATTGATATAAAAGATAACAAAATATATTTTTCTTTGTGGCATGTTCTCTAATTTACATATTCTGGTAATGTTAATGCTAAATATGTACAATATAAAACTTGATTCTTAATCTACTGATCTATACTACATTCTGTTTGCAGATCATTGGCATTGATATATATTCATCACTATGATTCTTTTGGAGCATATTTTCTGTTTTATTTTATTTTACCTCAGTTCTTTCTCTCTTTTGTTTTAATAGATTTGTGCATTTAATAATTTTTAATATATTTATTTACACTTCATGTTCTCTTTTTTTTTTTTTTGTTTACTTTATAACCCATGCATGAAACTTATGCAAAGGGGAATGTGAGGAGGGGGCATGCCTAGTATAAACATATTTAATTTAACTTTAATATACTGTATGTTAAGCGACATGTTGATGATTGTTGGTTATTTTGTACAGATGCCGCCTAAGATCCTGCAGTGTATCCTACTGAGAGTTGTCACACAGGATGGTGATGGGACATTTCTGCAACTCTCACTGACATCCAGGACCTTCTGAGCAATTGTCATTCATTCATTCATTCATTTTCTTGTCGGTTTTGTCCCTTTATTAATCCAGAGTCACAACAGCGGAATGGACTTTTTATGCAGCAGATGCCCTTCCAGCCGCAACCCATCTCTGGGGAACATCCACACACACACACACTCATACACTACAGACAATTTAGCCTACCCAATTCACCTTTACAGCATGTCTTTGGACTGTGGGGGAAACCGGAGCACCCGGAGGAAACCCAGGCGAAGGGAGGGAGAACATGCAAACTCCACACAGAAACGCCAACTGAGCCGAGGTTCGAATCAGCGACCCAGCAACTTTCTTGCTGTGAGGTGGCAGCACTACCTACTGCGCCACTGCCTCGCCGAGCCATTGTCAGTAATCCAAAATTCAAGAAGCAGGCTGTGTGTGTGTGTGTGTGTACACATGATAAAGAGTACAGAATATGCCAAGCACTTTTTACTGCAGATTGTTACTAATGCTGTAGTGGAATTTCCCTGTAAAAAATATATAATTGTTTTTATGTTTATTAAAGATATTAATCACGAACTGCTGTATCTTAAATTATTATTATTTTTTTCTATAAATTGTCAGTCTTCCTTTTGTACGTGTGCATGTGCATACACAGATGTTCTGTAGGTGAGACATCTGACATCTAAAAAACACAGATCTGCCAGATTTTTACTCGAACCGAGAAAGAGGGACTTTCAACTGACTGTATTGCTTTGTGTTGGTGTTTTACTGAAGATGAAGTTGGTATTTATTTCTCAGGATTTGTCAAATAAAAAAAATCAGAAGTTTACACGAGTGCTGCACTTATTAATGTCAAATTTATTTTCATTAATTTGTGTCCTGATAGATAAGTAATAAATAAAACTGGCCGTTTGTGCCACACTATTAATATAATATTAAGTGTATTTAATATTCTAATTAAATGAAATAGAAAAACAATGTTGTATGTGACTCTTAATAACCAAACAAAATCATTATAAAAATATTTTTAAAGATCTACAGTGCAGAAATGGACACAGAAGGGTTGTTAGAAAGTGGTATTAAAGTATTTACCCTGCATTTACAAATAATACAAAAATAAAACCAAGAAGACTGCATTTTAAATCAGTAATATTAGATTATGAAATTATTTGTAACTTATTAATTAAATTGTAGAACAGATATCAAAACCACCCAGTAGGTGGCAGCAGAGCACTGTCTTCATTCAAATGGAGAAACTGAACAAAACTTTAATGGATTAGTAAATAATAAATAATGAAATTGATTGCATTCATAGATGACACACCATGTAATATGAAAAAAATTAATATAAAATTTTACTCATGCTGGAACATTTACATATAACAGATCAGATACATGTATATTCATAGCAGCATCAAAGTAAAAATAAATCCATTATATGATGAAATAATCTGATTTAATAAGTAAAAAGGTTACAAATGTATACTTCCCTTAATAAATAATAGCTTATTCCTGCTCTTAATAAAACTCAAAGCAGTGCAGTATTGAAAGAAAAACAATTGTACACATGCCTAATATTTTTAATAGACTTAAATCAAAGTATAATTTTAATATTTTCAATTGTAAATTTTCCAGAGAACTCTTCCATTCAAAGGGAAAAAATTAAACTGAACTAAAAACACTGCATTTTTATTTATTTATTTATTTTTTCTCTCTCCATCTTTATTTGTCGTAAATATGCAATATGGATTTGCATTTTGAAGCAAAATAATAAACCATTAAAATATCAGAACTAAAATCACTGCGTTTCTGAAGTGACACCATTGTGAAAAGAGTCTTTTGAGTCTTTTGTAATATTTTTTAGCAGGAAAAATACCATTATGAAATTCACACAACTGTTAACATAATTAACATATAAAACGCTCAGCAAGAATGTCCACTTTTGTGCATTTCTGTGTTTATTAACAATAAAAACAATATTTAAGAAATTGTACATGCATTTCCTGTTTACTGACACCACGTAGTGGGCATTCACGCTATTACGTTTCCACTAACCAATGAAATTACAGATGGGCGTGGCAGAGGGGCTTCTCCAGGATTACCCTTCTCGCTTCCTGAGGGAGAGCGGGAGGGAGGTTGCCGCTTCGTGCAAGACCATGAACTCATGACGTTGTGTTCGTGGAATCAGCCTTAAAGTTGCCATGTGCTGTGAGAACAATGGCACTGTCCTTCCTCCATTTTACTTTCTGCATTCAGATACATCTAACAACACGTTGCAGATCAGCCACATCATTGCTTGAACTGAGAAGGCTGACCGAATGAAAAAATGTTTCGAAATTTGTTCTTTGTAATAGGTAAGAAATAACTTTTTTTGTGCGTTTCACTGTGTATCAGATATTTGTTATCCAACAAGGTTTGTGATTGAAAGGCATGCCACACCATATGTATAAATTCAATGTCACCTTATTACAGGTTTATCGTTACATTAATGTGAATTGTGGAATAGTAACTGTTATACTATTCTGGAAGGACTTTTAAACTTTTAATCAAGCGCTTTCGGCGTTTAAGGTCTGTTTTCTTTTAAAATCAGCGATTTCCACTTTTCATTACAGTTTACACTTCAACATCTGATTAAAGCTTGTGTCTATTTAACTGATTATGTTTTAATTACATTACAACATCGATGCTTTAAGAGGAACCGTATAAAATTGAAAAAAGACACATTAACCGTTCACCGGATTTCTTTCAGTATGGAAAGAAAAATACAACTAAACATCTAAATAAACAACTAAACACAACTAAATAGGATATTTTTTTTTATCCGATAAGATAAAATGTTCATAAAAAACAATGGAAACACTTTTCTTTACTAAAGGTTGTTACTTCCACGCTGAGTGAACGCTGGCATGACCTGCTGCCGACCGGTAATTAAAAAAAAAACATTTTAAATATTTTATTTGTACAACGATCAACACTTATAGTTGAACTGACTTTACTAAACCCTAAACATGAACGATTCTGCTGTCTCCGCATACTTCTGCTTGAGTTTTGTCGATTTTACCTGCTTTGTCGTTGTTTTACCTACGCGACTAAACCGCAGTCAAGTGAGCCGCCACATGAGAACAACCGGTCAAGCTAGCCACCTCCAGTATTTTAATGCACTTCTGTTTGAGGAATTACGGTACAGAAGCTAGAGCAGTCAAAAACCTCACAAAGACATATATTTCAGCGGTTATTGGCCAAATGTGTCTAGTAAAAAGAAAAAATGCATTAATTAAATCATAAATGTATCTTTTAAAATAAATATGAAAATATAGAACATTGAAATACATTTATTGCAGAGTTTTTTGAAGTTTTGCAAAAGTCTGCCAGAATAATTTAACACTGATTGAATTCATGCTTTTTTCACTGATATTAATAATTTCTTTAGACTTGACATGACGTTTATGCCAATTTACAAGGCAAAAACAAAATGAAGTCTGCAAAAACACCTGTTTTTTTACTGCTATTGCTGAGAATTCTGCCATAGTTGACATGAAATATTCAATTAATTCTATTTCAGGATGACCTTGAATCAATTTCCATGCCAAAGGTGATTGGCATTTACAGCTGATTATGGCAGAAAAATAAAGGCAAAGTCTGCAAGAATACATCACTGATCATTTTCTGCTTTTTATACATGCACTAATGAAATTTCTTCAGAGTTGACAAGACATTTCAATAAATTCTAATTCAGGATGACCTTGATTCTTTCCATGGGAAATTTTATTGGCATTTACAGCTGAATATGGCAGAAAAATAAAGTGTGGAGAAGTACATTACATCACTGATTTTTTTTCTTGCTTTTGAGTTGACATGAAATATTCAATGAACTCTGAATCAGGATGGCCTTGACTCTTTACACACCAACTTTCATATAGAATTACTGCTGAATTTGGCAGAAAAATGGAGACAAAGCAAAAAAATTACATCACATCATCTTCTGCTTTATTTACCTGCACTATTGAAATTCTGTTAGAGTTGACAAAAAATGTCTAATCAATTCTAATTCAGTATGCCCCTGACTCTCCCCATGCCAACATTCTTAATGATTTACAGCTGAATTTGGCAGAAAAATAAAGATAAAGTATGGAGAAGTACATTACATCACTGATCATTTCTTGCATTTTCTACTGCTATAATTAAAAATTTTTCAAAGTTGACATAAAATATTCAATAAATTCTCATTTAGGAGGACACTGACTCTTTACATACCAACTTTCATATAGAAATACTGCTGAATTTGGCAGAAAAATAAGGACAAAGTCTGTAAAAATATTACATCACTGATCATTTCCTGCTTTTTCTAGTGGTGTAATTAAAATTCCTTCAGAGTTGACATGAAATAATTAATAAATTCTCATTTAGGAGGACACTGACTCTTTACATACCAACTTTCACATAGAAATACTGCTGAATTTGGCAGAAAAATGGAGTCAAAAAGTCTACCAAAAAAATTACATCACATCCTTTCTTTCTTTTTTTACTGCTATAATTAAAAAATCTTCAGAGTTGACATGAAATAATTAATAAATTCTAAATGAGGATGACATTGACTCTTTCCATGGCATTTTTTTTATTTAGATTTAAATTTATAGCATTTACAGCTGATTTTTTTTAGAAAAATAAAGTGTGCAAGAGAACATTGTGCAGAAGGAAAAAAGATTTATCCAAAACCAATGTTAACCAACTTAAAACGCAGGTTCAGTCATTAGGCCAAAATCATTTACTACGATTTACAAGTTGAAAAAGTTTTCTGAAGCTTGTGAAAATTTGTCTTCAGAATGTTTTTAATTTAAACAGTAGGCTATAGCCTACGTTGCTTTTTTTAGGCCTATATGCACAATTTCCAAAGTGTTTTGAGTATAATGTTAAAAGTAATTTTTAAAAAATAAAAGTAATCACTTTTGTTAAATTTAATTTCTGAAACCAAATGTAATTTTTTAGACAATAAATAAATCATTTGTATCTAGGCTATATAAAAGTAAATGTTATTGTAAGTGGTTTTTATTTTGTTAACAATATACAAAAATATGGAAAATTCTTAATAATATTATAAAAAGAAAGTAAACATCATTCATTCATTCAATTTACGTAGTCCCTGACTAATCGGGTCGCCACAGAAAGGACATATCTTTCAATGTAAATTAAGTAGGCTAAGAAAAAGATGAACAATTGTAAGCAAATAAGCTATTAGTTTGTCCTCAAATGTCCTCATGCAACTCATATTGCAAATTATTGTAGACTAGGGCGTAAGGTGGCGCAGTGGGTTGCATGATTACTTCACAGCAAGAAGGTTGCTGGTTCAAACCTCGGCTGGGCCAATTGGCATTTCTGTGTGGAGTTTGCGTGTTCTCCCCTTGTCCTTGTGGGTTTCTTCAGGATGCTGCAGTTTCTCCCACAAGTCCAAAGACGTGCTATAGGGGAATTGAGTAAGCTAAATTGGCCATAGTGTATATGTGATTGGATGTGTATGGGTGTTTCCCAGTGATGGGTTGCAGCTGGAAGTTTATCCACTGTGTAAAAACGTGCTGGATAAGTTGGCGGTACATTCCACTGTGGCGACCCCGTATTAATAAAGTGACTAAGCTAAAAAGAAAATGAATGAATAAAGAATATGAAATTAGGTGTGTTGTAATGTATTTTAAGATACTTTATATAAAATGTTTACCATAAAACCGTCTGAAACTTAAAATAGACAATCTTATTTTTAAGAGTATTTATCAAAAACATCATGTTAATGCCAAAGCATACAAAGCCATAAGAAAAAATTCTGTTATAATCAGTGATGCATGTTGGCAGTCAAGGTCATTTTGAAGAATAAATTGTTGAACAGTTCTTGCCAACTGAGAGAATTTCAATAAATAGCAGTAGACAAGCAGGAAACGGTCAGTAATGCATTATTGCAGATTTTTATGTTTAATTTTCGGCCAAATTCAGTTGTATAGCTAGAGTTAATATGTAAAGAGTCAGTTTCATACTAAATGAAAATTTATTTATTATTTTCTGTCGACTGTAATAGCAGTAGAAAAGCAAGAAATGATCAGTGATATGCCAAATTCAGCAGTATTTCTTTATTGAATTTTTATTCTTTATTCTTTATTGAATTTATTGAATATTTCATGTCAACTTTGAAAATTTTTTAATTATATGACTTGAAAAAGCAAGAAATGATCAGTGATGTAATGTACTACTCTATACTTTGTCCTTATTTTTCTGCCAAATTCAGCAGTATTTCTACGTGAAAGTTGGTATGTAAAGAGTCAGTGTCCTCCTAAATGAGAATTTATTGATTATTTCATGTCAACTCTGAAGGAATTTTAGTTATATCAGTAGAAAAAGCAGGAAATGATCAATGATGCAATATTTTACAGACTTTGTCCTTATTTTTCTGCCAAATTCAGCAGTATTTCTTTGTGAAAGTTGGTATGTAAAGAGTCAGTGTCCTCCTAAATGAGAATTTATTGATTATTTCATGTCAACTCTGAAGGAATTTTAGTTATATCAGTAGAAAAAGCAGGAAATGATCAATGATGCAACATTTTACAGACTTTGTCCTTATTTTTCTACCAAATTCAGCAGTATTTCTATATGAAAGTTGGTAAGTAAAGAGTCAGTGTCCTCCTAAATGAGAATTTATTGAATATTTCATGTCAACTCTGAAGGAATTTTAGTTATATCAGTAGAAAAAGCAGGAAATGATCAATGATGCAATATTTTACAGACTTTGTCCTTATTTTTCTGCCAAATTCAGCAGTATTTCTTTGTGAAAGTTGGTATGTAAAGAGTCAGTGTCCTCCTAAATGAGAATTTATTGAATATTTCATGTCAACTCTGAAGGAATTTTAGTTATAGCAGTAGAAAATGCAAGAAATGATCAGTGATGTAATTTTTTTGGCAGACTTTGTCTCCATTTTTCTGCCAAATTCAGCAGTATTTCTATGTGAAAGTTGGTATGTAAAGAGTCAGTGTCCTCCTAAATGAGAATTTATTGAATATTTCATGTCAACTCTGAAGAATTTTTAATTATACGACTTGAAAAAGCAAGAAATGATCAGTGATGTAATGTACTACTCTATACTTTGTCCTTATTTTTCTGCCAAATTCAGCAGTAATTCTATATGAAAGTTGGTGTGTAAAGAGTCAAGGCCATCCTGATTCAGAGTTCATTGAATATTTCATGTCAACTCAAAAGCAAGAAAAAAAATCAGTGATGTAATGTACTTCTCCACACTTTATTTTTCTGCCATATTCAGCTGTAAATGCCAATAAAATTTCCCATGGAAAGAATCAAGGTCATCCTGAATTAGAATTTATTGAAATGTCTTGTCAACTCTGAAGAAATTTCATTAGTGCATGTATAAAAAGCAGAAAATGATCAGTGATGTATTCTTGCAGACTTTGCCTTTATTTTTCTGCCATAATCAGCTGTAAATGCCAATCACCTTTGGCATGGAAATTGATTCAAGGTCATCCTGAAATAGAATTAATTGAATATTTCATGTCAACTATGGCAGAATTCTCAGCAATAGCAGTAAAAAAACAGGTGTTTTTGCAGACTTCATTTTGTTTTTGCCTTGTAAATTGGCATAAACGTCATGTCAAGTCTAAAGAAATTATTAATATCAGTGAAAAAAGCATGAATTCAATCAGTGTTAAATTATTCTGGCAGACTTTTGCAAAACTTCAAAAAACTCTGCAATAAATGTATTTCAATGTTCTATATTTTCATATTTATTTTAAAAGATACATTTATGATTTAATTAATGCATGTTTTCTTTTTACTAGACACATTTGGTCAATAACCGCTGAAATATATGTCTTTGTGAGGTTTTTGACTGCTCTAGCTTCTGTACCGTAATTCCTCAAACAGAAGTGCATTAAAATACTGGAGGTGGCTAGCTTGACCGGTTGTTCTCATGTGGCGGCTCACTTGACTGCGGTGCGACTAAGCTGCCAACTTTTGCGTGCACAATGTCCAAGGTTCTGTGCGACAAAAGGCACTTGTGGCTTGTGCTTGTTTGGCGTTTTCTGACGCTTGTCTACCAGCCGCGAAGAGGGTTACTCCAGTACGCGGCTTCTCCGCTGAGTCATCATCTCTCTATGCCTTTGTCATTTGTACTAAGGCCTGCTAACGTTACACTTCCATTCGGACATCGCATTTCTGCACCGCCGGAGATATATTAACCGTGAATTCGGGAGTGTTCACCAAGGCTCATTGACAGTTAATTTTTACCTATTCTCGTCGTCATCCACGAAACACTCACGATTTACAGTCCGGGCCCAAGTAACGTTAGCCAACCTAGCTCGGTCGGCTAACACTGTGTTCTTACTGACAACATCAAAGTTATCGTCGGTCTTTTTAAACATCCGCTCACTTTCGAGCCAGTCGCACCATCCAGTATCTCCTTACTGGCCGGAAACTTCGCAAACTTAGACTTTTTCTGTCAAATGAAGACTTGGCAACAACCAAGTGACTCAATGCAACTCTATGTGCGTTCGACATCATGCAGCGTTGCCCAGACCGATCAAAATCTGTTTTAGGATTTCTCGATGTGTTCTTAATTGTCCTTGTGTTCTCGTGTCAGCCATCGCCAATGCTCAGTTCCAAAACTCAAGACCGCAAAAGGGGGGACCCGTTAAAGAATCCGGTGTTGTACACGGAAATATGTGACCCAGTTAGAAAATTGACTAGCTGTTCAGTAACGTGCTTGCCGCGCGTGCCCGTGCCCGTGCCCGTGCCCGTGCCCGTGACCGCGCAGACTAAAATCAGGAGATCTGCCGTCAAACTAATAAAGGATGTTTTAAATTATGGGATTCAGAAAACTGGTTCATGGAGGAATTTTAATTTCGTCGTGATATTTTGACCATCCAAATACTTGTAAAGACGAATTTAAAAATGTATTCTGTCGCTGTTGCTTCCTGTACACTAGTTAGGTTTCGTTATAAAATTTAGTTGTTATCCAATGTGATACAAAGCTACACACATGTTTATTTGGACAGAGTGATTAACTGAGGTGTAGTGCTGTCAAGATACTGGAATTTCTAAATTCAATACCTCGCAAAATGCTGATATTCAATGGGCTTTTTTAAAACAATTGTATCAAAAATAGTAAAAAAAAAAAATAAAGATTTAAATGCTAGAAATGTGTTTACTTCAAATTTCTTTAGAGGGAGATTTTTAGTTTTCCTCAAAATAGGTTGATGTGGGCATTGTAGCACTTTGAATGCATGTAATGCCTGTTTCATTCACACTTGAGCAGAAATTCCATATATGCCTCACAAAAGTTGTAGAACATTCCAAGAAAACCCAAATATTATGGATGAAGGAATCCAGCTATTGCTGGAGTTGAATGAAAATAAGATCTGAATAAACATAAAAAAGGCTTAAACTGATCATTTACACGACTGTGACAATAAATGTAGATGAAGTCAGAATTATTTGCCCCCTTTCAATTTTTTTTCCTATTTTAAATATTTTCAAAATGATGTTAAAACAGAGCAAGGAAATTTTCACAGTATGTCTGATAATACTTTTTCTTCTGGAGAAAGTCTTATTTGTTTTATTTAGGCTAGAATAAAAGCAGTTTTACATTTTTTAAAAACCATTTAAGGGTCAAAATAATTAGCCCCTTTAAGCTATATTTTTTTCCGATAGTCAGCATAAAAAACTATCGTTATACAATGACTTGCCAAATTACCCTAACCTCCCTTTAAATGTTACTTTAAGCTGTATAGAAGTTTCTTTAAAAATGTCTAGTTAAGTATTACTTACTGTCATCATGGCAAAGAGAAAATAAATCAGTTATTAGAGATGAGCTATTAAAACTATTATGTTTAGAAATGTGTTAAAAAAATAAACAGGGGGGCCCAGGGGCATTAGATATTTTCATAAGAAAGTCGATTTATAATTCGCTGCTAACTGACATAGCATGTTACTGTAGAATATAGCCATAAAATAATATGCTGGATACATTAAAGGGGTGGTCCAGAATGTTATTTTTAAGGCTTGGTTGTGTTAATAAGATGCAAAGCAATGTGTGCTCATGTTTAACTTGAAGGAAATCGTGTTATTTTTTCATAAATCTCACTTTGATTATACACAGCTACTCAGCTAACATGAAAACGACTGTCATATTTCCTAGTTCCTCTAAAAGGCCCACCCTCAAGTGACTCTGATTGGTCATCATCATAATATGCTGTGATACGCCGATCGGCTTCACGTCACGCCCTGACAAGCACGCGCGTTTTGTGTAAACAGTCAGTCAGTCAGTCAGTCAGTCAACACGTGTCTGTAACGAGTGAAAATGGGATGCGGCTCCTTTAACTGTTTCTGTGCCTTTTAGTGTGTTTATGCGTGTATACGATGAAGTATTTGTAACACGAGAAGCGCATGTGCGCGGGAGAGATTTTTATTGTTCTTTTTCTCTCATGCTCGGATTAAGTTATTTTCTGTGGTGACAGAATAAAGCACAAGATGTGAGATGAGACCTTTGTGAGCCTGGATTGATTTGTTTTTGATGTTACACTCCAGTTGGGAAATCATTGCTGTATTTTTTTTAAATCAATGCGTTACAGGACGTCTTTCATGCATATGCGGAATATGCCTGTGTAAGTAACATGAATCGTTCACATATCTTTTGCGACTTTATTGTCCGAGTTGTAAAACGCATAGCATAGCTGCCTATAGAGAGAAATTCTGCCGTCTCACACAGAGAGACGCAGGTGCTGGCCAAGAGTGCGTGTATGTGTATGTGTGTGTGTGCGTTTACAGCCGTTTGATAAATATAGATTTGTAACGTTAGCTAAGTCGTTAGCGGTTACCATAATTTCCCGTTGTTTACATCTTTGCTACAACACACCGTTAAAGTTAGACACTGTACATGTCATGATCAATTTTAACAAATAAAAACACTTACAGGTCATGACTCAGAGTTCACAGCGTCTCCTTGCTCCATCTTTGAGGAGATTTTAACTGAATCCAGCACTGAACTGGGAGAGATTCTGGAAGCTGTGTTTTGTCAAATCATGCTTGCTATGTATTTTATAGTTCTCTGGAACATAATTAATATTGAACTGTAAGCACTTCTGTGTTTGGGTCGTGTCATTTGGAAGCCCAACAACAGAAACAGAACAGCTCTGTGGAAACAGCAGGATGGCATTTCTCTCTCTGCAGTAACGTTACAGCGCCTCTGGCCATGGCCTTTACCTGCGCAGTGTGGGATGCGCAATAACGAACTTTTGTGATCTCACAGGGGGCGGAAGTATTTTTTGTAGTCCCCAAAATTCGTTAATTGTAGGCGTTGCTAAGCTAACTCTGTACAAATCAAGGTCTCCCTTTGCATTAAACTTTGAATATTTTACATTCAGAGATGCTGTTTATGTTCACACAGCTACATTACACATCAACGGAAGTTTAAAATATAATATCGTAGTGGACCACCCCTTTAACTCACTGTGATTTAACTATTACAGAAACAGATGTGACTGGCTATATCATATCTAAAGATGTCTATATATATATATATATATATATATATATATATATATATATATATATATATATATATATATATATATATTAGGGCTGCACGATACATCGTTTCAGCATCGAAATCGCGATGTGCGCATCCGCGATAGTCACATCGCAGGAGGGTGCGATGCAAAAAAAAAAAAAAAAAAATTATATATATATTATGGGTGGAGCCGAACCGGAATACGGTATTCGGAAAAGCAGGAATAGCGTGTTTTTACGAATACTTATTTCAAACAATACTTGATAAATTATTTGTATTTGGGAACAAGAAAAACATTATATCAAAAAGCTGCGTTTCCTCATGAGACCGCACTGCATGCCCGCGTGAGTGAGTGAGTGAGTGAGTGAGTGAGACGTTCAGGAGTCGGTGGGCGGGGTGGGGCCGGGGTAATATTATTTCCTAGGAGACTGAGCAGGCTGCTTCTCTATACAGCAACAGAGAAGGCTTGGCAGAGCGAAAAATACTTTTCTGCATTACTATTTTTGTTTATTTTATCATACTAAAATAACACGTGACAGAAGTTCACTCAAAAGTGAAAGTTCTTTCTGTTATTTACTAACACTCCCGTCATTCCTACTACTTTCAGAACATAAATTTTGATATTTTACCATATGAAAATGCAATGCAGTTATGAAAATTGAGAAATTAAAGCAATACAGAGATCTGGTCCCCGTGTCAGGTCAGGGTGCACCTGTAACCTTAAAAACGCAGACGCGGCGGAGGCGCACTAAACTCACACGGGAAAGAACTGCCCAACAAACACATTTACGTTGTAGCGATGTCTGCACAACGTTGTATTTTTTTCAAAGGCAACGTTGCCGCTTACGTGCTCGCTACATTGTCACAACGTAGAAATGTAAGACGTGAGAAGGCTGTAGCAACGTTGTCGTGCGACATTCAGCAACCGCGAGGCGGCGTTCTTACTACTTGTATTAATATTTTTTGTGGCAGTTTATCAATACTGCCTAGAATACAGGATAAGCAGCAATTCTTTTCCAGTATTGCTTAATATGAAATATTGTTCATTTATTTTTCCTATTTAATTTAACAACTGCATGTGTAAACTTTAAAGTGTAAATAACACACAAATGAATATAATCAAACTTTTTATTATATATATTTCACAACATTTAATACATACAGTACACCTCTAATTATAAACAAACAGTATAAAGTTTAGATTATATATATATATATATATATATATATATATATATATATATATATATATATATATATATATATATATATATATATATATATATATATAATTAAACTAAAGGGTAAACAAACAAGAAAAGTAAACAAGAAATCATTAAAATGTAAATATATATATATATATATATATATATATATATATATATATATATATATATATATAAATATATAAATTAAAATTCAGACACTGGGCAGTGAAGCTGGACTGGAGAATACAGCAGACCGGGGAGCGCAGCTGAAGACCAGGCATAGTTGTTGGTATGGAGAAAGCTGTCAGAGGAAAAAAACAAATTCAACAGATAATCCAGCTTCAGAGATCCACAGCAGACACAAGTCAAAATAGGCAGTGAACAAGAGAGGACAGATGGAAACGACTATGACTAGCAAGTTATTGAAGTTTCAGACATTTATTGTAATTTCATTACATAGAAAATCTCCAGTGAGTAATTATGTAGCCTACTTTATTTTAATGCTTTAATAGTATATCATATACCAAAATCACATACAATTAAATAAATTTAGAGATACAGGGAAAACAGGTTTGAGTTAACAGAGTTAGTCTCCCAATACTTACTTAAATTATGAGAAGAGAAAGAAGAGGTCCTGTAGTTGTGGCGTTGCTCGCTATAAATGGAATGTTAAACTTAGTGTCATTTCAATAACAGCTGTACAAAATAATAAAGTAATTTTTCATAAGCATGATCTATTTTCCACATTATGAACATGCTGTTTTAAGTAACATAACTACATTTATTATGATAGTAAATAGAGTAGTATACATCTACCTCATTCAATTATTCTTTCCATAGATCGGGAATTACAGCAACACTGATCTGAGGTGAATTCAACAGCTGAAACCATTCTGAAAGACAAGTTACACGAGTAATTTGAAAACAACAGTGAGTGGTTAAGCAATAGAGTTTTATGCAACTTACACATACTTAAAATCCAGAAATTATCAATAGAAGATTACCTCCATGTGAAAATAGCCTGTTGAGCAAAGAAAAGAGTGGGTTTTAAATAAAACATTAAAAGATCAATCAAAATAGAAATTTAGACTAGCAGACCTTTTTATTGATATCTATATTAATTAGGCATATGAACATCAACTTATATACTTTAACTTATAGAGATAGCTCACCCAAAACTGACAATTCTGCCATTTAGCCTCATCCTTTATTTGTTCTAAACTTATTTGGCTTTTTTTTCTGCTAAACAATAAAGATGTATTAAATAAAGCTGGAAAACTGTAACTATTTAATTAGTGTTTTTTTACTATGAAAGCAAATGCTTACAGTCTTTAGTGTTCAATAGAATAAAGAAACCTAGAGGTTTGGAATCACTTATTATTTACAGGGCAAATAATTTGTGAGTACATATCATTTTTGAGTGAACTGTCCCTTTACCGGGACGCAAACTGCACAGAGGTGTTTTGTATTTAAAAGTTATTTTGTGTGTTTTGTAAAAAGTGGGTCGGCTCGTGTGATGAAGTGTCATACTGACTGATCACTATGGATATGGAAAAAACTGAACTTCAAAAACATTATTTCCTATTTGACTAAAGACTAGGCGTAGGTAAATAATCAGGAAATGTTTTATCGAGAGATTTAACATAATGATTTTAATGTTGTCGCCGTCCGTGAACGGAATGCTGAAATGTTACTCGCTCGTAACAACTTCATTACGGCTTTTGTGTGTGTGTAATGTTGGAACAGATTGTTGTCGAAATCGTAGGTTTGTCTGAATATTCACGATTTACGTATCTTATTTAGCAAGAAGAAATAAAGCAATACTCACGTCTCCTCGGTCGTTGATGAATGAGACGACGGCTTGTTGAAATTTAAACTGATTCAGCTGTGACCAGTAAATGTTGTACAGTGGTTGTCCACGCCACCTAAGCACAACCTAAAGTATGCGGCCCTCGTGATGTTTAAATGGCAACCTTATGACATCGTTGTGACAACGTTTAGCAACAACGTAGAATCCTCAACCTTTTTGCAAGGTTGGTACAACGTTGTAGGAAGGTCGCTACGTTGAGGCAACGTTGTGTGTTTGGTGGGTGGGCATTCAATTCATGTTTTAGTGAAATAATTATTTAAATACTGCTCTTTTGATCTATAAAGGGGAAAAAAGCAAAAGAAATTTGTCGTTAAATTAATTTTAGCAAAGACGCAACTGCCTGTCATTTTCACATTCGTTTTTCAGTTAGGGATTAGGTCTATTAGAGTAACCTAATAAAATTGTTTTGTTGAACATTGTAGTCTACACAATAATCGATATTATAATTTATTATATACATTAGCTATTATTAAAACTAAACTATACAATTGATAAAACAAAACCATTTTTAATGTTTGCTTTAATTTTGACACCGCTAACAGTTGTAATAAGAAACATCACATTATGCAGAAGCATGCAGTCTCAAGTTAAAAACACCTTTTGAGTTTAAAGATGATCAGCCTGCCAAGTCAAGTTTACAGTGTCATAACTGAAATGGGTAGCATGAGTAAAGGGTATTTGCCCAGCACACAACCTCATGCGCTGCAGGTAGGCTGAATGATAATCTTTAAAAATATATAGGCTATGCAATACAAAACTTTAAACATTTATTTATTTTTTAATGAAAAGAAAAGAAATCAGGAGAGTAAAATATAATTTAAACCACTGGTCTGGCGCTGATACTTTATTGTTTGTATCCAGAAGAAGGGGAAAAAAGCAGATGAAAACCTGGCTGGGGAGACGGCGATAACATATCAGTTCTTCAGCAAAGATCACGACATCATTGTGATGCGTTTATCATACAACGCAGTTCGTGTTTATAATCATTAATATTAACTAGTATTAATTCTCTCTCTAGACTTAGTTTAAGGGCTTGTTCTTGTCGGCGCAATATAGCCTCGGCTTATTGCACGTACGAATCCGATTGTGAAGAATGATTGAGCGTTTGCATTTTTTGTTGCATCCTTTTCGCAAGTTATTCATTTGTTTTGTTTTTTAAGTGGTGCGAACATTATTTACTGGCAAACATGTTCCTCGATCTCGTACATCAACAGATAATGTAGCCTACTTAAGTTAATTTACCTTTTATGTAAAAATTAAGGAATAATCGAATTTAATATTAATAAATAAAACATCCGTATAAACGTACGTTTATTTTTGAACTTTCGCTAATAAAACAACACAAAACTGTTTATAAATATTGTAGTTAAATATTACATTACTTTAACTGCTTGAAACTGTATAATAATAACAATTAAACGTTACATTTTTAAGAACTTAACAAAAATTCTAAATGGCACTTTCCTAATCAGTGTAATAATAATATAAATATTAATAATTATACGTAAAAAGAAAATATTAACCTAGTAACAATATAAGTCAGATGTTTAAAAAAACAGCGTAGTTTCTCTCCACCTTTTGTAGTCATATTTTAAATTATTTGCCAGAAAAACTAACATGTTGACTTTGTCCGGTTTAAGTGAAGAATGGGGTTATAATGTTTCCAGCAATACACTGTCAGACGGTGTGCTTGTAGCGAAAAATGCACAGACAGGCTACTTTTTCACAACCATGCGATAGAGGGCTTCTCCTTCTGTTCCGCCGCCCGCATTTCTCGCAACGCAGGTTTCTCTACTCTGCGGAGCGGCGCGTTCTTAAGTAGTTACCAAATAGCCTATGCTCAATTTCTCGTCAATGTCTTCCATTTATCACTTTCTCTTTTGTATCTGGCCATTTTTGCAAATGCCTCTGCCATGCCTGGCTGAGCTGGGCAATCTCCACTAGCTTGCATGGTTCGGGACCCGTGGATCTGCGTATCGATGGATTTGCTCCTCAGTGTTTGGACTCTCAGCACTCAGCAGTGAATATTAAAACACACTTTACTTAAAACCCCCATACAAAAAGCTTAATCCAAATTGATTCGTTCACCTTTCTAGTTCGGCACGAATCCAAAATGTTCCCAGATGTAAGAGTTCGTTTTCTAACAAGATTCATGGTTGAACTTGAACTTGCTGAATCGCGCCTAATGTTATATTCTAACAGATATGTAATACTTGGCAACATAACAGTAATTTGTGTTTTAAAGTGCGTGACGTCACGTACTACGGCCGGTGGCAATGGACAACCGAGGTGGCAATGACCACCGCGGTGACGCGGTTGTCATGGTGACCGTCACAGCCCTAGTTTTAAGTAAATATATATATATATATATATATATATATATATATATAAATCGCAATATATATCGCAGAGGAAAAAAATATCGCAATGTCAATTTTTTCCAATATCGTGCAGCCCTACTTACCCTCTTGAGAAAGTCTTTATATTTGATAGCTAAAGTCACAGCTCCAACTACAACAACTGCAACTGCAGCTGCAACAGCAGCTACTTCTGGGCTTAAGACTGACCATTCTGCAAGATCTGTTACGAATAAAGCAAAATTAAGACCTGTTTAAAATCATTTAAGACTTACAAAACATTATTTCAGAAAATTTGAAACTTAAGACTTCAAGACCCCCACGGCTACCCTGTCATTACAGCTGATTATACAAAACCATTTTGGTAAATTAAACCTATAAACATACTCTGGCCTTTATGTTTAATGCGAGCATCCACAAAAAGTAAAAGGTTACAAACAGCAGTGATCGCAGAAGTTAAGCACCTGTAACTTTAGTTGTTATATCTATCAGATTAAAATAAACAAATTCTTACCACATAAACTCTACAAAATGATTAACTAAGGTTAAAACAAATAGAGTTCAAAACCCGATGAAGAAATATAGGATTGAAAACAAATCAATATAAACAAGGATTAATAAATAAATAACTAAATGCAATTCCATAGTGTGTAGATTAAAAAACTAAACAGACACAAGATATTTCCCGTATTATAATTTATTTGTCATTAAATAAAAGCATTTACAGAACAAATTGGGTCTTTATACAAGAAAGTATTTATAGATCCCTTTGGTGTCACATTTTAGGAAGGTGTCCCTTGTATTAGGCTGATCTTAATTATGGGACCAAAGACTGAAAACTGATGCATATGATTTTTTATCATCATTCAATGTCCATTTTATACAAACATTACCAATAATTCAGACTACAAGGCCTATCAATACTTATTACTTTCTTGATTTTAAGTAAAAATCAAAAAGCTTTGTTGTGGCCAGGTAATAATATTTATATTTCATTATAATTACACATAAATAATAGAATCCTATGCAATATGCTAACAAAAATAGGGAATAACTATTTATTAAAAGCAAAAACTATCAAAAATATGAGTATTGGCAGAGTTATTGGGCTAAATGCACAATACCTTTCGGAGTAACACATGAGGTGTACATTTCATCGACAGGACCAAGTGTTGTGGATTTTGGGAGAACTGATGAACCAAAAAACAGGATAAGAAAACATTTAAATGTTAAAAAGCTTTTTATGACAGCAAACTTATCAAAAACCATGACACTTTCCTGGTAATGTGAGAACTGTGATCTAAATTACAGGTAGTTGTGAAGAGCATTATATTATTATATTAAAATAATCAGACACAATAGTGTAGTATTCTTACCTTCGAGAGTGAAATTCTGTAGAATAGGTTTGTTGAAATTGAGGATTGCATCAAACCGATCCAAGCTGCTGATGTTAGACAGGAACAGGACCAAATATCCCAACTCCTCTTTCATGTTATCATTGTTCTCTTGGCCATAGTAGAATTGTGCAACCATATAATTTTTGTTTTTGATATTCTGTACAGTCACTTGGTCATCCTTTATCAATCGAGACATTTCAATGATTTTTTTACAGTAGGTTTTGCCATTAAATGTTGTCACATCAACGGTCAGGAGCACCAGCAATCCTGTAAACAAAACATAGGTTGAAACAGACCAACACACTCAAAATGTGCAATGTACACTAATACTCAATAATGTATAATGCTATTGATTATTAGATCATGTGACATTTTAAACATTTCATATAAAAGCTTTGAACAAAATATTACACAGCACTCTGGAATACTTGATTCTGATCAATCACAACATTCCATGGTATGTTTTTCCCAGATAACAACCCCTGCTCACACTGTGAGATTTTAGCCAAAACGTTATATGGAAGATTCCTGAAATCCTAGGCTAAAATCTGTGATCTTTGTTCATTGGGTTTGACAACAATAGCGGAGGTGACATTTAATGTAAATATCCATGAGTATGTACTACATTTGAATTAGATTTTTCTACGCGACTATTAGAAAAGTACGTTCTAATAGATCTTGGGAATCTACGTCATGGTGAGTTGTGGTCAGCCATGTTTATGGACAAAAGCAGGAGCGCACAATGTAATCAGATGCAAATCACAACAGAAAACACAAGTTTTATAGTAATATCTTTTTGAAAAACATATTACAACTAATATGGTCTAACGTGTATTGTCAATGAGTGTCATATGTCAGCAATTTAAATCTGGAATGCATAAATTATATTTTATAACTAAATCTACAAACTACAAGTTTATCAGGAGACAACAACAGCGACAGAATAAATGTTTTAATTCGTCTTTACAAGAATTTGGATGGTCGAAATATCACGACTACATTAAAGTTCGCTTGATTTTAGTGTCTGCTCGTTCACGGTCATGTGTGACAGTTCAAAGGGTAAAATATAGGGTAAAATCCCTATACGATTTTCCTATAGGCATCTCGCATATTGCAAATAATAAGCTCTATGTTCAAACACAGTTTATTACACTTACATGTTTGGTCCAACCAAAATTTTTACTTTCAGCACTTTTATATCTTAAATGCAAACAGGGCTTTACATTAACACCTGCCAAATGCGGGAAGATTTCAGCTCTGGCAAGTAAGACAGTCGCTCCCACTAGCCACTTTGGCTGGTTGGAAACATTTTTTACATTGTAGTTTTCTTAAAGCAGGGTTCGACAATAAGGATGGTCCAAAATTAGATCTTAGAATCTAGAAGCAGCACGACTGACAAAAATAACTGTGTTCGCGCGAGCAAAAGCAGGTGATTACCTTATGAGAGGATGATCAGAGTAACTGCTGACCTGGGACCTTTAGCCAGGACGGATTACTGTGCATATATTAGATACATGACAATAAGATCTTTATAAACTTCAATTTAAAAAAAAAAAAAAAAAGTTTTGTTAATTAAAAAGCACATGTGCAGCTATTGCTTGTTTGAACACATTTAAAAATTTGTGTCAAAGAAATAATTATTTCTTTCTGGTGTGGTCAGAGATAAATTTGGTAAATTCTTAATTTTAAGCCCTAAAAAAGTCGTGTGAAATAAAAGCTGATTGCAATGCGACACAACCCATTTGCTCATGCAGACTGTGCAAGCTTATACACAACACACACACACAAAAAGTAAATCGAATAAGGAGGCATGTGGACAACACAACATCTAAATCAAGTCATTTTAGAAAGTCAAAGACAAATTTATGCATATAAAATATATTTTCCAAACAACAAAATTGTGGTTAGTGAAAAAACGGGAATGGCTAGTAATGTTGGAAATCTTCTAGCCACAGTGACTGGTGATCAAAAAAGTTAATGTTAAGCCCTAAATGCAAACGAAAGAACATTCAAACTAACATTAGCTATAGACAAACTACACCTTCAGGGCGCTCGCCTGTGAAGTCAGCAACACCCTGATATAGTTTTTTTCTTCATCTGAACCCATTTAACTCTGTCATAACTGCAATATTTACACCCCTCTTTTGACTGATTTTGCTGTTCTTTGTGACATAGCAAAATAGCAGATGTTGTGGTCTTGCGCCTTATTGCGCCTGGTGTATGATAGTGCCCCATATTTCTAAAAATAAGCTAGAAAAGTTGTCTAACTAGGAAAAAAATCACTTGAACTTGTTAAAATGACATTTAATATGCATGTATTTTTACACATTTATTAACACATATACATTACTGAGAGCAGGACAGAGATAGGCTGCGCTGGTAAGCAGTATCTCCATAATATAATAACAAATGAATCTGTCTTTACAAGAGGCATTATTAACACACAATATAAATTCCCAATTAGAAAAAAAACTACAAACTATTCATGAAAATACCTAAATCATGAAAATGCCCAAATCAGTCACCAAAGAGGGAACATCACTAAAATCAGTCTCATTGTGAAAGCCACTCCTCTTTTTTTGTCTCCCCCTCTCTGCTCCACACACACACACACACGCACGCACACAGACAAAACTGCAGCCCCGCTCCTTAAAGGACCCGCACATTCTACAACAATTACATTTAAATTTGTTAAATTTTTAAAATGTAATGTTTTATTTGGAACAATAGATGTATTTTGTATGAACCCAAGAGTATCTTTTTGGAGAGGTGGTTTGAAAAGGGTATGGTTTTAGTTTGTCATATGTTTAACACTCAAGGATATCTTATGACATACCTATGGCAAGTTTCTTGTACATTTTAACTTTCCTGTAACTACCAAATAATTTTCTCTTGTTTTCTCTTCAATTAATTCTAACATTGTTTCCTGAATCTGTATTTAGGCAGATATCATTGATTATCTTTATAAGAGTGCTCTCTGTACTGTGATGTGCTCTGAAACCAGATTGAAAATTGTCTAAACACCCCCTGAAGTTTAAGAACTTGTTAACCTGGTTAAAAACAACTTTATCAGTGATTTTGCCAATGAAAGGGAGATTTGAGATTGGCCTGTAATTGCTCAATAGGGTGTTATCCGGGTTGCTCTTCTTTAAGAGGGGTTTAACAACTGCAGTTTTAAGTGAGTTTGGAAAAATCCCTGAGAGAAGTGAAGCATTTACCACTTTTAGAAGATCCATTTCTAAACAGGTAAACACCGTTTTAAAGAATGATGTGGGGAGCGTGTCAAGACTGCAGGTTGATGTTTTCATAATTTGCACAATCTCTTCCAAGATTTTACCATTAATTGCCATGAAATCAGACATAATGTCTGATTTCTTAAGTTGTGGTTGAGCTGGTTTGATTTTGACACAACTTGACTGATTGGATGAGCTGATTGCTTTTCTGATATTATTAATCTTATCAGTGAAGAAATGAGCAAACTCATTACATTTGCTTTCAGAGAGGAGCTCACTTGGAATCCGACTGGGTAGGTTTGTGAGTCTCTCTACTGTTGCAAATAGTGTACAAGCATTATTTACATTGTTGCTTATAAGGTTTGAAAATAAAGTCTGCCTAGGAGTTTTATGGATATTATAATGGACTACTAGTTTCGTCTTTCTCCACATACGCTCAGCTTTACTGCATTGTCTTTTCATCATTTGGACTGCTCTTGAGTTTCACCAAGGGACTCTCTCTTTGCCAGTTCTCTTCCTGAATTTAACAGGAGCAAAGTCATCTATGACAATCTTAATTTTAGAGTTAAACAAATTAAAGAGAGAATTAACATCTTAATGTTAATTAGTGACTGTACAGTGCTGCTCTCCCGACAAAAATGCTTGCAGCACACACACAGCTTTGCTGTATGATCGGCCCTGACAGGATCGCAGGGAAAAACATGCAACAAACCCCGTGGATCATGGAAACAAACACATACGAGCCTTCATAAACGGCTACTGCGTGCCGTGGGTCCGTGTCTCACAGCTTGAGCTTGGCACTGGTCTGCGTCTGCCTTGCCTTCGCAAAGCACGTGCTGTCATGCTCTCATGACTAATAAAGCAGCCGGCTCTTCTCATAGCATAATAAAACTCCGCTATGAATAATAATGAGAAACCGACGCGTCATCATCACACTTGCAGTACTGCGCTACGTAGCCGATTTTGATCCCGCCCCATTTTGATTTTAAACTCGGAAGCTGAAATTAGCTGACAAAATTTCAAAATTATCCAGTTTTCCCCACAATTAAAGCTGACAGGTGCTAACATTGTCTTAACTGATGCTCAACACACACAAATCTGTTAATATATTTAAAAAAAAGTTCTCCAGGGCAGGGGCGTTGCAAGGGGAGGGCTTTGGGGGCTTAAGCCCCTGATGTATTGTCAAAAGCCTGATCTTTTGGAATATGTTGCACTTAAATAAAAATAGGTTGTATAACAATTATTTTGTTATCAAAGTTCTGACAATTAACACGTGTATATCACGCGTATTCTACTTAAAGCAGCGTTTGTGTCGGGTATTTAAAAAGTAATCTATTCAGCAGTACCTGTTTCTACCGGCAGGTGGGAGTGGCTCTGTTGTCACATGGTTTAAAAATATTCCGCCACTGCACATCATTCATTATTTTGAGCAGCTGAAGCTGATGAGCTAATAATACAACTGTTTCGCAAAACTGAATAGTTCAAGTTACAGATGAAGCTTAATATTTGTTTTTAGAGCAGAAAATGTGTAGTTTTGGTGAAATAACATAACTGTAATCATCACATTAATGTTAATACATGCGAATTAGTCAGAAAAATGTAAATTGTACTTGCTTCCTAGATATATATATATATATTAGGGCTGCACGATATTGGAAAAAATTGACATTGCGATATTTTTTTCCTCTGCGATATATATTGCGATTTATATATATATATATATATATATATATATATATATATATTTACTTAAAACTAGGGCTGTGACGGTCACCATGACAACCGCGTCACCGCGGTGGTCATTGCCACCTCGGTTGTCCATTGCCACCGGCCGTAGTACGTGACGTCACGCACTTTAAAACACAAATTACTGTTATGTTGCCAAGTATTACATATCTGTTAGAATATAACATTAGGCGCGATTCAGCAAGTTCAAGTTCAACCATGAATCTTGTTAGAAAACGAACTCTTACATCTGGGAACATTTTGGATTCGTGCCGAACTAGAAAGGTGAACGAATCAATTTGGATTAAGCTTTTTGTATGGGGGTTTTAAGTAAAGTGTGTTTTAATATTCACTGCTGAGTGCTGAGAGTCCAAACACTGAGGAGCAAATCCATCGATACGCAGATCCACGGGTCCCGAACCATGCAAGCTAGTGGAGATTGCCCAGCTCAGCCAGGCATGGCAGAGGCATTTGCAAAAATGGCCAGATACAAAAGAGAAAGTGATAAATGGAAGACATTGACGAGAAATTGAGCATAGGCTATTTGGTAACTACTTAAGAACGCGCCGCTCCGCAGAGTAGAGAAACCTGCGTTGCGAGAAATGCGGGCGGCGGAACAGAAGGAGAAGCCCTCTATCGCATGGTTGTGAAAAAGTAGCCTGTCTGTGCATTTTTCGCTACAAGCACACCGTCTGACAGTGTATTGCTGGAAACATTATAACCCCATTCTTCACTTAAACCGGACAAAGTCAACATGTTAGTTTTTCTGGCAAATAATTTAAAATATGACTACAAAAGGTGGAGAGAAACTACGCTGTTTTTTTAAACATCTGACTTATATTGTTACTAGGTTAATATTTTCTTTTTACGTATAATTATTAATATTTATATTATTATTACACTGATTAGGAAAGTGCCATTTAGAATTTTTGTTAAGTTCTTAAAAATGTAACGTTTAATTGTTATTATTATACAGTTTCAAGCAGTTAAAGTAATGTAATATTTAACTACAATATTTATAAACAGTTTTGTGTTGTTTTATTAGCGAAAGTTCAAAAATAAACGTACGTTTATACGGATGTTTTATTTATTAATATTAAATTCGATTATTCCTTAATTTTTACATAAAAGGTAAATTAACTTAAGTAGGCTACATTATCTGTTGATGTACGAGATCGAGGAACATGTTTGCCAGTAAATAATGTTCGCACCACTTAAAAAACAAAACAAATGAATAACTTGCGAAAAGGATGCAACAAAAAATGCAAACGCTCAATCATTCTTCACAATCGGATTCGTACGTGCAATAAGCCGAGGCTATATTGCGCCGACAAGAACAAGCCCTTAAACTAAGTCTAGAGAGAGAATTAATACTAGTTAATATTAATGATTATAAACACGAACTGCGTTGTATGATAAACGCATCACAATGATGTCGTGATCTTTGCTGAAGAACTGATATGTTATCGCCGTCTCCCCAGCCAGGTTTTCATCTGCTTTTTTCCCCTTCTTCTGGATACAAACAATAAAGTATCAGCGCCAGACCAGTGGTTTAAATTATATTTTACTCTCCTGATTTCTTTTCTTTTCATTAAAAAATAAATAAATGTTTAAAGTTTTGTATTGCATAGCCTATATATTTTTAAAGATTATCATTCAGCCTACCTGCAGCGCATGAGGTTGTGTGCTGGGCAAATACCCTTTACTCATGCTACCCATTTCAGTTATGACACTGTAAACTTGACTTGGCAGGCTGATCATCTTTAAACTCAAAAGGTGTTTTTAACTTGAGACTGCATGCTTCTGCATAATGTGATGTTTCTTATTACAACTGTTAGCGGTGTCAAAATTAAAGCAAACATTAAAAATGGTTTTGTTTTATCAATTGTATAGTTTAGTTTTAATAATAGCTAATGTATATAATAAATTATAATATCGATTATTGTGTAGACTACAATGTTCAACAAAACAATTTTATTAGGTTACTCTAATAGACCTAATCCCTAACTGAAAAACGAATGTGAAAATGACAGGCAGTTGCGTCTTTGCTAAAATTAATTTAACGACAAATTTCTTTTGCTTTTTTCCCCTTTATAGATCAAAAGAGCAGTATTTAAATAATTATTTCACTAAAACATGAATTGAATGCCCACCCACCAAACACACAACGTTGCCTCAACGTAGCGACCTTCCTACAACGTTGTACCAACCTTGCAAAAAGGTTGAGGATTCTACGTTGTTGCTAAACGTTGTCACAACGATGTCATAAGGTTGCCATTTAAACATCACGAGGGCCGCATACTTTAGGTTGTGCTTAGGTGGCGTGGACAACCACTGTACAACATTTACTGGTCACAGCTGAATCAGTTTAAATTTCAACAAGCCGTCGTCTCATTCATCAACGACCGAGGAGACGTGAGTATTGCTTTATTTCTTCTTGCTAAATAAGATACGTAAATCGTGAATATTCAGACAAACCTACGATTTCGACAACAATCTGTTCCAACATTACACACACACAAAAGCCGTAATGAAGTTGTTACGAGCGAGTAACATTTCAGCATTCCGTTCACGGACGGCGACAACATTAAAATCATTATGTTAAATCTCTCGATAAAACATTTCCTGATTATTTACCTACGCCTAGTCTTTAGTCAAATAGGAAATAATGTTTTTGAAGTTCAGTTTTTTCCATATCCATAGTGATCAGTCAGTATGACACTTCATCACACGAGCCGACCCACTTTTTACAAAACACACAAAATAACTTTTAAATACAAAACACCTCTGTGCAGTTTGCGTCCCGGTAAAGGGACAGTTCACTCAAAAATGATATGTACTCACAAATTATTTGCCCTGTAAATAATAAGTGATTCCAAACCTCTAGGTTTCTTTATTCTATTGAACACTAAAGACTGTAAGCATTTGCTTTCATAGTAAAAAAACACTAATTAAATAGTTACAGTTTTCCAGCTTTATTTAATACATCTTTATTGTTTAGCAGAAAAAAAAGCCAAATAAGTTTAGAACAAATAAAGGATGAGGCTAAATGGCAGAATTGTCAGTTTTGGGTGAGCTATCTCTATAAGTTAAAGTATATAAGTTGATGTTCATATGCCTAATTAATATAGATATCAATAAAAAGGTCTGCTAGTCTAAATTTCTATTTTGATTGATCTTTTAATGTTTTATTTAAAACCCACTCTTTTCTTTGCTCAACAGGCTATTTTCACATGGAGGTAATCTTCTATTGATAATTTCTGGATTTTAAGTATGTGTAAGTTGCATAAAACTCTATTGCTTAACCACTCACTGTTGTTTTCAAATTACTCGTGTAACTTGTCTTTCAGAATGGTTTCAGCTGTTGAATTCACCTCAGATCAGTGTTGCTGTAATTCCCGATCTATGGAAAGAATAATTGAATGAGGTAGATGTATACTACTCTATTTACTATCATAATAAATGTAGTTATGTTACTTAAAACAGCATGTTCATAATGTGGAAAATAGATCATGCTTATGAAAAATTACTTTATTATTTTGTACAGCTGTTATTGAAATGACACTAAGTTTAACATTCCATTTATAGCGAGCAACGCCACAACTACAGGACCTCTTCTTTCTCTTCTCATAATTTAAGTAAGTATTGGGAGACTAACTCTGTTAACTCAAACCTGTTTTCCCTGTATCTCTAAATTTATTTAATTGTATGTGATTTTGGTATATGATATACTATTAAAGCATTAAAATAAAGTAGGCTACATAATTACTCACTGGAGATTTTCTATGTAATGAAATTACAATAAATGTCTGAAACTTCAATAACTTGCTAGTCATAGTCGTTTCCATCTGTCCTCTCTTGTTCACTGCCTATTTTGACTTGTGTCTGCTGTGGATCTCTGAAGCTGGATTATCTGTTGAATTTGTTTTTTTCCTCTGACAGCTTTCTCCATACCAACAACTATGCCTGGTCTTCAGCTGCGCTCCCCGGTCTGCTGTATTCTCCAGTCCAGCTTCACTGCCCAGTGTCTGAATTTTAATTTATATATTTATATATATATATATATATATATATATATATATATATATATATATATATATATATATATATATTTACATTTTAATGATTTCTTGTTTACTTTTCTTGTTTGTTTACCCTTTAGTTTAATTATATATATATATATATATATATATATATATATATATATATATATATATATATATATATATATATATATATATATATATATATATATATAATCTAAACTTTATACTGTTTGTTTATAATTAGAGGTGTACTGTATGTATTAAATGTTGTGAAATATATATAATAAAAAGTTTGATTATATTCATTTGTGTGTTATTTACACTTTAAAGTTTACACATGCAGTTGTTAAATTAAATAGGAAAAATAAATGAACAATATTTCATATTAAGCAATACTGGAAAAGAATTGCTGCTTATCCTGTATTCTAGGCAGTATTGATAAACTGCCACAAAAAATATTAATACAAGTAGTAAGAACGCCGCCTCGCGGTTGCTGAATGTCGCACGACAACGTTGCTACAGCCTTCTCACGTCTTACATTTCTACGTTGTGACAATGTAGCGAGCACGTAAGCGGCAACGTTGCCTTTGAAAAAAATACAACGTTGTGCAGACATCGCTACAACGTAAATGTGTTTGTTGGGCAGTTCTTTCCCGTGTGAGTTTAGTGCGCCTCCGCCGCGTCTGCGTTTTTAAGGTTACAGGTGCACCCTGACCTGACACGGGGACCAGATCTCTGTATTGCTTTAATTTCTCAATTTTCATAACTGCATTGCATTTTCATATGGTAAAATATCAAAATTTATGTTCTGAAAGTAGTAGGAATGACGGGAGTGTTAGTAAATAACAGAAAGAACTTTCACTTTTGAGTGAACTTCTGTCACGTGTTATTTTAGTATGATAAAATAAACAAAAATAGTAATGCAGAAAAGTATTTTTCGCTCTGCCAAGCCTTCTCTGTTGCTGTATAGAGAAGCAGCCTGCTCAGTCTCCTAGGAAATAATATTACCCCGGCCCCACCCCGCCCACCGACTCCTGAACGTCTCACTCACTCACTCACTCACTCACTCACGCGGGCATGCAGTGCGGTCTCATGAGGAAACGCAGCTTTTTGATATAATGTTTTTCTTGTTCCCAAATACAAATAATTTATCAAGTATTGTTTGAAATAAGTATTCGTAAAAACACGCTATTCCTGCTTTTCCGAATACCGTATTCCGGTTCGGCTCCACCCATAATATATATATAATTTTTTTTTTTTTTTTTTTTGCATCGCACCCTCCTGCGATGTGACTATCGCGGATGCGCACATCGCGATTTCGATGCTGAAACGATGTATCGTGCAGCCCTAAGGGTAAGTATTACCACCGAAAAAAGTAGTTAACATAATTTTTTGTAGACTTGTTTGTGACGGCTTTCAAAAACCTTTACAATTGGATATTTTATCATTTTTGAAATGCATATTAAAGGGATAGGTTATCAAAACATCATTATCATTTACTCATCCTTTGCTTGTTTCAAACCTTTATGAGTTTCTTTTTTCTGTTAAGCTTAAACGCAGATATTTTGAGGAAAGCTATAAACCTGTAACTTTTGACTTCCATAGTAGGAAAAACAAACACTATGGAAGTCAATGGTTACAGACTTCCAGCATTCTTCAAAATATCTGCTTTTGAGCTTAACAGAAAAAAGAAACTCATAAAGGTTTAAAGTCACATAAGGGTCAATAAATTGTGCTCATGTTTTTAACTTTGGTTGAACAATTCCTTGTAGTATGGTAATAATAATAATAATAATATGTATTACTGTTAATCCCAATGATTTTATTGATATTTTACTGGCCTGTCATGTGTGACTACACATACGCTACGAATAGGGTACACTACAGGGCTACATTATATGCTGCTCAAAGCAAAATACTGAACGCATTTAACTTAATTATATAATTAAAATGTGGACGTGTTTAAACTTTCTCAACAAAAATGCATTTTAGTGTTTTTTTTTTTTTTTTTTTTTTTTTTATAAAAGAAATGTAAAATAGGCCGGGGAAAAAAATCAAGCAACAAGTGAAAAATAAATAAAACATGATTGTTAAATGTGTCCTTAAATGCATTGTTGCAATATGACATATGCTTATGGCAACACAATCACACATCAATTCGGAACTTTTTGATTTAGTGGCTAATTCGTATAAAATTGTATAATCTCATTCAAGCTATTTAGTACGATTTGCTCATCAACCAATGACGGTTGGGTTTAGGGGTGGGGGTTGGGTGCCACTTTTAATTGTACATTTTCATATGACTGAACTCTTAGCCGCTAAAATGACAAAACATAAAATTGTTATGTTTTCTCATGGGATCAGGCTAGCTTATCGTGAGTAAACAAATACCAGAGTATGAGCTTTAGTGGAAATATGTAGATAAGCATGAAGATGTGGAGAGTGTCACAATAAAATGTTTCCTGTATTTACTGGTCATCTATATATTGTTTTGCCACATTTTATTTACATAGCTGCTGTTGTTTTTATATTTGTCTTCAATTTTGAGGCAAGGATATTGATTTATTTATTTTTTGCTTGTTTTGTTTTTTAGATGTTTTATACCTCAGTGCCAAATCAGCAGCAGGATGAAGAGAAGCAGAACTTGCAGCAAGAACCAGGTGAATAGCATTTTATGCAGCTATATAATTTTCTTTAATCTCATATTTATTTTTATAAAGAGGTATACACTGTCAAAGGTACCAAAATAGCAAACCGTCTCATAAAATTGTTTGGGCAGCTAGCACAACAGAATGGTACTAAAGGCTGGAACGAGACCTGCTGAAAAACTGCACTGTAATAATACAATAACAGCGTTTAGCAATAAACCATGGTCAAACAAAGCTTGTTGTTTCTTGTGACATAAAGACACATGCCAGTAGATTAAATTCAATTCAAGCTTGTATAGTGCTTTTCATCATAATTATTCTTTAAATGTGGCTTTTCAAGAGGTCCACAAATTACATTTGACAAAATCTGACTGTTTGGTAGAGTGAAAAGCATATAAACTAGCAGTTATACAATTTATAATGTCCTTTTCAAAAAGATGACATCTATATGTATACATAGATACTAAGATTTCAGAATAGATTACAAGCTGTTCGATTTTAGATGCTAAGATATGAACTATACTGTACTTTATTGATAATCAAAACAAGCTTTAAAATGCTTTGAAGCATTCATTCATTTTCGGCGTAGTCCCTTTATTAATCTGGGGTCGCCACAACAGAATGAACCGCCAACTTATCCAGCACATTTTTACACTGCGGATTCCCTTTCAGCTGCAATCCATCTCTGGGAAACATCCACACACACTCATATACACACACACACACACACACACACACACACACACACACACACACACACACACACACACACACACACTCACTCTCATTCACTATGGACCATTTAGCCTACCCAATTCACCTGTAACGCATATTTTTGGACTGTGGGGCAAACTGGAGCACCCGGAGGAAACCCACTCGAACGCAGGGAGAACATGAAAACTCCACACAGAAACGGCAACTGACCCAGCCGAGGCTCGAACCAGCGACTCAGCAGGCTTTGAAGCAATTAGTTCAGTTGTTTCTCAAAATGATTCATTGTGATGAATTGTTCGAAACACCATACAGTAGTGACACCTGCTGGTCAAAATTGTGTAAATATTTAAGCATGCGTTAGAACTGAAACAGGTTTAATTTACTAGAACTTTTGTTAAGCTGCTTTGACACAATCTACATTGTAAAAAGCGCTATGGAATTAAAGATGAATTGAAAAATATTGTGAACTTTAAATTGAAAAGATAATCTATTAATGCACTCAGCCTATCAACTATCATTAAATATTAAGAATCTGCACAGGCCTAATAAGTATTCTTTTCTTGTTTTTTTAACAACAAGAGTTTATTAACTAATATTACTCTTTTTAATTGTACAAATGCATTATTAAAGCATTACAAAAAGTGAATCAAGATCTGGTAAAAACAATGAGAACTGTTTAGCGATTCACCACTGGGATGCATTCATTACTCAGATCAAACCCCACGCGGAGAACCATTACATTTTCTAAACAGTTATGATTTAATGAAGCCTTGTTTTCTGATTTGCCACTTTGTCAACTTGATACACACTCTACAAACCACTCTACAAAAGATTTGTAAGGGTTTCAAAGCTTCATGAAGCAGTCGTTCCAAAGCAGCTATGACTTCTTTACTGAACTGAGCTTAGTGGAAACAAGGTGTAAAACCATGAGGTTTAACTATTTAAAACCATTATAATACACATCCACACTGCTTGATTTTACCATGTTACCGCAGACTTAATGTTCTTTTATTAATAGATTCTTTGTTGTTCTGTCAATATGGTGTGATGTGAGTACATATAGGAAAAAAATAACTTAAATGATTTTAGCAAATGGCTGCAATATAACAAAGAGTGAAACATTTAAGGAGGTCAGAATACTTTCTGTACCCATGCTAATTTATTCAGGTGTTATTTAACATTGTTTTATATATAGATCTTTAAGCAACTGTCATAAAACTGTTGTGAAGTAATTTTAATGTTAAGGCTCCTACACACCAGGACGTTTTTCGTTTGTGTTTATCTTCAGCGTATTACAAGACATTTTTCAGTGTTCAAACCCAAGCGCTTTTCATTGGCGTCAAGCAGAAGAGAATGCAAAATCACTGTTTTGAGGTTAGATGGCGCTGCACAACTATAAGCTTCTGACACCCGGTTATAACACAGACGAAGTGGAGGAGCGGAAGTTGACATGTTTGTTGTTAAATTCACTGGTGACTTGGAACAAGCATAGATGGTTCAAGCAGCAGCTCTAGCGATGAAGAAACGATTAGTGTTTACAGAGCAATAAGCAGCTCCACGTTCATATCGCCTCTGTCAATGTGATCGCACACTGAAGATGTCCAGTTTTGCGCTTGAGCGCCTCCAAGTGCTGTTTACAGTAACTTCAGCAGCTTCTTGCATGTGAACAAAAGTGCCGATCTGATTGGTGGAGGTTTTGACGCCGTGCGTCAAAACAAAAGAACAAGCATGAGGGGTTTTTTTTTTTAAATGACACTTTTGCGCCGGGCCTATTGCGCATTGGTGTGCACAATCGCATTGACGCCTTTTTAATTAGTCATGAGGCGTTAAACGTCGATGGAAAACGCAAACAAAAAACTTCTCCATGTGCACGGGCCTTTTGTAACAAAGTTTAATAATGTTAAACACATCGACACGAAATAAGTGGAGTAAAATTATGATATGCATCAGAACTATTTTTATTACGTCTTTATTATGTATTTATTGTTTATTATGTCTTTTCAATTTATCCTTACAGGGGGATTAATTAGCAGGTGTATAACATCTGCACTGACTCCACAGACGTCCACCTCTTCACTGAGTGCTCAGACGTCCACATCTGCATTGACTCCACAAACGTACACATCTGCACTGAGTCCTCAGGAGTCCACATCTGCACTGACTCCACAGACTTCCACCTCTGCACTGAGTGCTCAGACGTCCACATCTGTACTGAATCCACAGACTTCCACCTCTGCACTGAGTGCTCAGACGTCCACATCTGTACTGAATCCACAGATGTCCACCTCTGCACTGAGTGCTCAGACGTCCACATCTGTACTGAATCCACAGATGTCCACCTCTGCACTGAGTGCTCAGACGTCCACATCTGTACTGAATCCACAGATGTCCACCTCTGCACTGAGTGCTCAGACGTCCACATCTGTACTGAATCCACAGACTTCCACCTCTGCACTGAGTGCTCAGACGTCCACATCTGTACTGAATCCACAGATGTCCACCTCTGCACTGAGTGCTCAGACGTCCACATCTGTACTGAATCCACAGATGTCCACCTCTGCACTGAGTGCTCAGACGTCCACATCTGTACTGAATCCACAGACTTCCACCTCTGCACTGAGTGCTCAGACGTCCACATCTGTACTGAATCCACAGACTTCCACCTCTGCACTGAGTGCTCAGACGTCCACATCTGTACTGAATCCACAGACTTCCACCTCTGCACTGAGTGCTCAGACGTCCACATCTGTACTGAATCCACAGATGTCCACCTCTGCACTAAGTGCTCAGACGTCCACATCTGTACTGAATCCACAGATGTCCAGAGATGTATAAAGTACTAGAGACCCATACTTAAGTAAAAGTACAAGTGCTTTATCAAAAATTGACTTGAGTAGAAGTAGAAGTGCTCTTTAAGCACCATATTTAAGTGGAAGTACTAAAGTATTCAACATTTTGTGTACTCAAGTATTGCAAGTAGTTTATTTCAAAATTTACTACTCAAGTACTGAAAGTAAAAGTACAAGTATTGTGTAATGTAGTTATTAAAGAAAGCAGTCAAAATACAATAATTGTTTTTTTTTTTTTATATCTTTTTTGGGGTACTTGATTAAGCAGAACGAAAAGAAACATGGCTTATGATACTGTTTTTCTCTGTAAATAGTTTCTATGGTACAGGAACTCACATCGTCAGGCCCTTTTACCAGAAAATGCCTTCACTGATGAGATAATTCAGCATGTTCACTCACATACATACTCTCTCTCTCTCTCACACACACACACACATTGCCCTGCACACACCTAAATGTACACTCTCTCCCACTCTTTCCCCACTCTCACACATTCATACACTCTCACACATACAGTTCTCTATCTCTCTCACACACACATTTTTGTGAATTGTGGGGATATTACATAGGTTGCAATTGTTTTTACACCCTCTCTCTCTCTTACACACACACACACACACACACACACACACACATTGCCCTGCACACACCTAAATGTACACTCTCTCCCACTCTTTCCCCACTCTCACACATTCATACACTCTTACACACACAGTTCTCTCTCTCTCTCTCTGTCACACACATTTTTGTGAATTGTGGGGATATTACATAGGTTGCAATTGTTTTTACACCCTCTCTCTCTCTTACACACACACACAGACGCACACACACAGGTACAATCACACTGTTGTTCTCTCTTACGCACACATAATTCACTCACACACACAAAGGCACACTCACACTTTGGGAGTTTTGAAGTTTGATTGGTTAATACCACATTAAACCGGAGTCTTCTGGAAGCACTCGTGAAACTAAACTAAACAAGCAAACTAAATCCTGCTTCACAAATTCACTTGATTTTGATTTTATTAAAAAAAAAAAAAAACAGGAAAACGTGTATATTACTGTGTTAAATGAAAATCTGAAATATTTTATGGCTATGATTTAGTATGATTTTTTAAATTTATTTTTATTATGTTTTTAATGAAATTGGTCTTACAGTTCATATTTTCTGTAGTATATTTATTAATTCTGGTACTTTTACCATAAACCAACATCTCAACCATTTGGTAGAGGCTGATATTTTAGAAATAATGGGATGTGTTGAATAAAAATGCACTGATTGTGTTAAATAGCGACATTAGGAGTTAAGAAATGCAATCAAAAAAATTCTATTGCTTTTGTCTTGGTGTGACAGTTAAAGGTTTTTTGTAATACAATTTTGTCCTTTAATACAGCAGTCAGATATACGAACTGTGCCCTTAATTTGACCTGCTCAAAGAAAACACTCTTTCTGGATGTATCAAACCAAAACTCATGCACAGAAGACAGCATGAGCATTTACAGCTAATAAACTCATGTCAATATTATCCCGCCTGCTTTTTGAGCGCTGACAGGCGGGTCTTACACGGCTATGATTGGTTATTGTCCCAACAGAAAGGGCTTTAGAAATATAAGCGCTGTACATCCATGGCGGGAAGAATACGCGATTATCACGGGTAATAGACACAGTGGAGAAGGCTTGCACATGAGACACGCTCATGTCTGGATCCACAGCTTTAACAGCTAAGAAGAAGGGAAAAGTTAATACTACAGTGTGCTGTTGCATTCATTAACAAAGTTGTAGATACTGCAGTATATACAGTATAATACAGTTTACTATAGTTAGTATGGTTCAAAAACGTAATATTATTTACTATAAATACTATTACAACTTATTTCATGTGGGTTGAATCGTATCTTTAGAACGATATAACATGATTGAAAGCAGCTCCTAGATAACTCATAACTGTTTCTTATATAAAAAAAAAATAGAGAAGCACCTAGCACAGTCCTTAGCTTAGCTAACAGTATTGAACATATAGATAATTATTAAAATCACAACTTACCCTCTGATTGCTCGAGGCCTCCAACAACGTGAGCTGCCCTGTGTGCTGACAAACAGAAACGCCCCATCTCATTGGCTGGCTCTAGCCAATAAACCGGCTTTGCTGCTCTTTTACTGGTAAGTACATTTCCGCAAAATTAATGATTTTTAACAAGAATCTCTTCAGAAAAGAGTTGAAATAAACCCTAAATAATAAAATATTCATGGGAAATGATTCTTTTGCACCTCAGTCCTGTTGGCTGCTGGCATTGTTCATTGGTCAGGCATCAGCCAATCAAACAGCTTTACACCTCCCCCGCCCCGCGCTGCTCGCGCCTCTGCATCTGCGAGTGCACAGATGAGTTCTGCTACAGAGATCGCGGGAGATGTGTAGCAAAAGTCAGAGCGCGGGAGATTTGTAGTTGTACTGACGAATCTGAGAGGTTGTGAGTGCCGACCTGTGGTTGTAGAGCAAAGATGCAATCAAATTTGCCGTGCACACGTGTGTCTGTCATTAATCTGCAACTTCCAATTTAAAACACAAGTGTGTGGATTGTTGTTGTGTGTGTGCAAATCGAGGATTTCAGCTGTTCACATCAGAGCTGTAAGTGTACATTTCAACCTACACATACAAATATTATTATCACAAGTGCTCACATTTACATTTGCAAGCTCTCAAGTTACGCAACTGATTTACCTTCATAGCTGTGCCGCCTCGTCCTCGCGCTTCCGTCCTTCGCCATAGTATTGCGACATCGCGCATAGGAGATAAATGACATCATCACGTAATAACCGGTTATGGTCTATTACTAAACTGATAACAATCATTTTGACACCCCTAGTAACGAGTAACGATGCAGCACATAAAAAATCTATTGGAGCAAAAGTATTAAACTCATGGAAAATATGTACTTAAATAAAAGTGGAAGTAGGAGAAAAAAAATACTCCAGTAAAGTACAGATACTGCCTTTTAGTACTTAAGTACAGTAGTGAAGTAGTTCTACTTCGTTACTATACATCTCTGCAGACGTCCACATATGCACTGACTCCACAAACGTCCACATCTGCACTAAGTGCTCAAGCGTCCACATCTGTACTGACTCCACAGACGTCCACATCTGCACTGACTCCACAGACGTCCACATCTGCACTGAGTCCTCAGGCGTCCACATCTGCACTGACTCCACAGACGTCCACATCTGCACTGACTCCACAAACGTCCACATCTGCACTGACTCCACAAACATCCACATCTGCACTGACTCCACATACATCCACATCTGCACTGAGTCCTCTGACATCTACATCTGTACTGACTCCACATACGTCCACATCTGTACTGACTCCACATACATCCACATCTGCACTGAGTCCTCTGACATCTACATCTGTACTGACTCCACATACGTCCACATCTGTACTGACTCCACATACATCCACATCTGCACTGAGTCCTCTGACATCTACATCTGTACTGACTCCACATACGTCCACATCTGTACTGACTCCACATACGTCCACATCTGCACTGACTCCACATACATCCACATCTGCACTGAGTCCTCTAACATCTACATCTGTACTGACTCCACATACGTCCACATCTGTACTGACTCCACAGACGTCCACATCTGCACTGACTCCACATACATCCACATCTGCACTGAGTCCTCTGACATCTACATCTGTACTGACTCCACATACGTCCACATCTGTACTGACTCCACATACATCCACATCTGCACTGAGTCCTCTGACATCTACATCTGTACTGACTCCACATACGTCCACATCTGTACTGACTCCACATACGTCCACATCTGTACTGACTCCACATACATCCACATCTGCACTGAGTCCTCTAACATCTACATCTGTACTGACTCCACATACGTCCACATCTGTACTGACTCCACAGACGTCCACATCTGCACTGACTCCACATACATCCACATCTGCACTGAGTCCTCTGACATCTACATCTGTACTGACTCCACATACGTCCACATCTGTACTGACTCCACATACGTCCACATCTGCACTGAGTCCTCTGACATCTACATCTGTACTGACTCCACATACGTCCACATCTGTACTGACTCCACATACGTCCACATCTGTACTGACTCCACAGACGTCCACATCTGCACTGACTCCACAGACGTCCACATCTGCACTGACTCCACATACGTCCACATCTGCACTGAGTCCTCTGACATCCACATCTGCACTGACTCCACATACATCCACATCTGCACTGAGTCCTCAGGCGTCCACATCTGCACTGACTCCACAGACGTCCACATCTGTACTGACTCCACATACGTCCACATCTGCACTGAGTCCTCTGACATCCACATCTGCACTGACTCCACATACATCCACATCTGCACTGAGTCCTCAGGCGTCCACATCTGCACTGACTCCACATACGTCCACATCTGCACTGAGTCCTCTGACATCCACATCTGCACTGACTCCACATACGTCCACATCTGCACTGAGTCCTCTGACATCCACATCTGCACTGACTCCACATACGTCCACATCTGCACTGAGTCTTTAGACATCCACATCTGCACTGAGTCCTCAGACGTTTACATCTGTATTGAGTCCACAAACATCCACATCTGCACCGACACCACAGACGTCCACATCAGGAAACACTAAGCTAAAGCACAGGTCAATTAGCATAGCAGAAAGCTGAAAAAATCAAATAAATAGAAGCCCAGTAATAACAATGACACACATTCTGTATTATTCGACGCAGTGGCAAAAGTTGAACTATTTTGACTGCAATTGATGTTGTAAAAATAAGCTGTATATGTGATAATTAACAGTATATGTTAATTATCACATAGTATATGTCAGTGACTGTTATAACTGACTATATGAATGTATAATGAAGGTGCAAATAAATGCACTCATTACTTTAAAGCCATATGATGCTGCTCAAATTGTATATAACTTTATTCTATTGGAAGTGTAATCTGTCTTACTGAAGTTTTAGACACATATCTCAACATTATCTATGTAACTGATGTTTTACCTGACTTCTACCTTATAATGCCAGCTTCTATTAGGAAAATAGGTTATGAGATATGATATGCCTAATGGGAGATGGTTATTAGATCCTTACATGCCCTGCTGTCCTCAAGGGGCACCCACACCAGAGCACCCATATTATCCCAGAGATCATAGAGAGGACTATAGAGGGGCTATTATTCATAAGACACAAGGGACTTATATAGAAATGGTAAGTGTATTCTTGGTTTAAATAACAATTAAAAACTATACTTAGGGTATACGTCAGCCTAGTCTGGGAAGCAGGATGCAGCTGGGGCATAGAAATTAAGACTAATGATCAAACTGTAGATATTGATGAGATATGATGTATGTGATATTAACCATAAGGGAGGAGGACAGTATGTATAAAACTGTGAAAGAGGCCGATCAGGAGGACATATGATCAAATCGCCTCTGTTGTTGCAAACTGCGCTTGTGACAATAAACGCTTCAACCCAGGCCCGGATTGGCTGATTGGGCCAGTCCGTTTTTTTTGGCCCTGAGGGCCGGTGTCCCTTGCTGCCTGCACTCTCAGCAGTTGCACTCTTTTCATTTATTCATGTATTTGACCATGGCTTCACTATTTTTATTCATTATTTTGCCGCAGCTCCGCTCTTTTTATTTATTTTCTCACAGCTCCATAAGCAAAATGCAGCCTGCAGGGTAATGATGATAGCAAATCATCATTCAACCCCAAACAGCGGGACCTTAGTGAATATATGAATTCGAATAATTAATATTAATGAATAATACACCTGCTCGATGAAAATCAGATGATTCACTACTTAATAAGTCTGATATAATTTGATCAGAAATCTTAAAGGGGAGAAAGGTGAGTCACAGTGTAATATATATTTTTTCTTCCCAACACAACAGTGCTATTGTGGTCCAGTGGTCAGCGCATTGTGTTACTATGCCACCGACCAGTGCTCAAATCTCACCTGAATATGCATTATTGTAATTTTTTCAGTTTTATTGTTAAGACATATAATACTGTTAGGGTTGTTGAACATTTGAAGTTCTAAAGCTGCTGTTTTCTTGAAAAAGACGCGGTAGTGTAATTAGAAACTGAATTGGAAATGATCTTATTTTAATATAGCAAGTTGTGAACTGAGGTGGGCAGGTCTAAGGCTTGAACGTTAAAGGCTGAAAAGGAGTCCCACTCCGGCCCTGCTTCAACCTGAGTAATTCAGAACGACTTCAGACTTCTTTTGTAGACTTTGGTTATTTACTAAATAATATCTAAGAAACAGAACAGATTTCCACAACATTGACTGCATGACGCATTAACACTTTACCGGATCCGGCACCTCATATTTGGCATTGTTTTGTGTCAGTGTGAATACAGTTGCATAAGCAGGGGTGTCCTGCATAGTTTAGCTCCAACTTCCTTCAACACACCTCCCTGGACATTTCAAGTATACCTAGAAAGAGCTTGATTAGCTGGTTCAGGTGTGTTTGATTGGGGGTTGTAACTAAAATATACAGCACACTGGCCCTCCAGAAATGAGTTAATGGTGTTTTGGAGCTCTGGAGAAGTTTTGACATGCACTGACATTTGTGTTGTTTTCAGTATCTTAAAAACATATTAATGGCTAAAGTGTGATAACACTGTAAACAACACAAGTTGGGCTACAATAATACCTAAGCAGCATGTTTGTATGTGTTTGTGTTTTTGAGAAAGAAACATTTATGCGTGGTTAGTGAAAAACTAAAATTTTGAAGTCACTGAAACAAGGCTGTGAAACACACATAGAACATTTGTGCACAAGATTTTTGAGAACTGGATCTGGTAGTCTAGTGTTTTTGCTTCAAAATGATGTGAGAATCATCTTGTTCACTTGTTCACAGAAAACAATACAACAAATTAAAATTTCTAAGTCACTTTCTGTTTGAAAATGGTTTATGCGAAAAGGCATGAACTATCATTACTATGCAGTGAGTCACACCTGAGAAGACAAAGACCTTCATAATGAGCTGCATAATGAGCCATCAGACAGGTATGTGACTAAGAGTTTCAAGAAAGAATCTGAGAAAAAAAATAAGTTTATTTATATATATTTTTTGGTTGCAGTTTATTTAAAATAAATTTAACTATCACATAAAATAACTTGATACTAGTAAACCTAATAAACTCAGTTACCACATGGGAATTTTAAATAGAATAGCACCTGTATTGTAAAAAAGTATTTATTTTTATAATATACATATAATAATAATAATAATAATAATTTATAAATAAATAAATATATATATATATATATATATATATATATATATTTCATATAACATTACATTTTTCATTATATAGGCCTATGTTTATCATTATACGCTATACGTTATAGGATACACTTTGTATAGCAATAAAACTATAAGTGGCCTGTAAGGACATATTTCATAAAAATCATAAAGGTTAGAATAAAAGACTTATCGGCAGGATTTCTGTCCTTTGCTGGGTCTAGACTTTCTTCTAAATGCAAGCGCTCGTCATCAGAGTCGCGCTCTTCCTCTGAGGTGAAGGTAAATTCCTGTCGCTGTTTAGTACTGTGCTTCTTCACCCGTGTAGCGCGCCATCATTCAAACAAAAATAAGTAACTATAATAAAGCTTGTCGTTTGATGCCATGTCTCGGGGAGTGTGTACATTATCTCCTGGCTGGCTCACCTCAGTTCATTTCCATATGAACTGCGCCTTCACTGCGGGCGGGATCATGTTCGCTGTAATGAGGCGACAGGAGAATCAGTACCAGTCCTTACTTTTATACTGATTACATGAAAGGAGATTATTTGTTTTAGACTTGAATTGGTTACTGCAAAAGTAGAAATATCAAGCTTTCTTTAGAAACATCTCACATGTTTCTTTGTCAAGTATTTGCTGAGTTTCAGTTCATTTTAATGTTTTTCGAGCGTTTCTAAAAACAGTTCACGGAGAGTGAAAAGACAGAATGCCTACACTGTTTATTATCCTTGTTTTGCAAAAGCACACACATTTGTTTTTGTTGTGAGTGTACACATTTAAAAGTAGACACCTAACAGATTCGATTGATGTATTGATCTTATTTGTACGATCAAAACTGAAAGTGTAATTTAGGTTCCTTTTAGCTCAATGAGGTAAAAACTTGTCAGAACGCGTATACGCGGTCTTCGACCCCAGGGGGTTAAATCATATTTTGTGACAAATGTGGACTATGCTAATTGCACTTCTGTTCAATGTGTACATGGAGATGTAAAGCAGTACCCCAGAGCAGAAGTTATGGTTGAAGTACAACAACAAATGTACTTGATGAAGGTGGCTATTGTTAACAGTTTGCCAACTGATATGATTTTGGGCCAAGATTTTCCAGTGTTACATGAACTGCTTATGTCCAGAAAAACTGACAGCGTTATTACTCCTGCAATTCCAGTTTCATGTCCTGTAATTACCCGGTTACAAGCCCTGGCCGGTCTCCAGCCACTGCCTGACTTAAATGATAGTCTGGTGCAGGGTGGAATCAAGGGCCCAAAGAAATCACGTAGTCAGAGACGGTTTGAGAAACACTATGGTGCCCCAATCTCAGAAACCTCAGTCGAGGGTCTCTCTGTAGATGGTTGGCAGGTACCAGGTAACATTGAAGAACAGTCACGTAAAAAATCTTGGAGTTACTTTTGACAGTTAAAGTTCGACAAGCAAATCAACTCAGTCGTCAAAAGTGGTTTCTATCAATTAAGGAACATTGCCAAATTAAAGCCTTTTCTGTCTTTTAAAGAGCTGGAAACTATCTTAAATGTTTTAATTATGTCCAGACTGGAGTATTGCAGCTCTTTGTATTCAGGAGTTTCGCAGGCATCAATAGCACGCCTGCAGCTGGTTCAAAATGCAGCTGCTAGGCTTTTAACTGGGACAAAAAAAATCTAGTATCTCACCAGTTTTATCATCTCTTCACTAGCTCCAAGTCCAATTTAGAATTCAATATGAGTTATTGATTCTTGTTTTAAAAGTTTGAATGGTCTGGCACCTATTTACATCTCTGAGCTTCTTCACTGGCACACTCCATTGAGGCCAATCATGTCGGAAAACACGTTTCAGCAAGTTGTCCCTAAAACACGGTTGAAATCAAGAGGTGACTGGGCTTTTTCTGCTGCAGCCCCCCGACTGTGGAATGGTCTGCCTTTACATATCAGGTCATGTTCTTCACATGGTGCTTTTAAGTCTCATCTAAAAAATAACCTTCTGTCTCTTGCCTTGGATTGTAATTAATTAATTTTCATCTGTTTTATATATTTTGCTTATTTTTATATATAGTTATAGATTTTGTAAGCTGGTCTTTTTGTAAAGCATTTTGGTCAACATCTGTTGTTTTTAAATGTGCTCTATAAATAAAGCAAACAAACAAACAACTGCAAAGAAAAGATGAGTCTTTGAAACCTCTATTTGAGAAAGCAATGTCTGATTAACCTAATAACCTATGCAATGAACGTTATGTGGTAAAAGATAATGTGCTGTATTTGCAAGTGAATGATGTGACCTGTTTGATTGTGCCTATGTGTTGTTGTCAACTTGTGTTACACCTTGCACACTCAATCCCATGGGCGGGGCATCTTGGGCAGCAGAAGACACATGCACATATAAGTTCACGTTTTCACTGGCCAACATTATACACTGATGTACAGACACACTGCACTACATGCGCTATTTTGTCAGAAAACAGGTGCTGTTGCTTAACAGGGCAGAGCTCCCTTGTTGCTTCTTCCTGTGATTTCTGTGTGACTTTCAGACACATCGCCATGGACAGTGTCGGACCATTGGAGAAGAGCAGTGCAGGTCACAGGTACATCTTGGTGGTCAGCGACTATGCAACACGATTTCCAGAGGCTTTTCCACTCCGCACCATAACCACACCGAAGATTGTGCATTCACTTATCCAGCTGTTTTCCAAAGTCGGTATACCAGAGGAGATTCTGACGGATCAAGGTACCAACTTTACTTAACGGCTAATGGGACAGTTGAATCGGCAGTTGGGCATTAAGGCCCTCCAAACAACACCTCACCATTTACAGACTGACGGATTAGTCGAAAAGTTTTACCAGACCATAAAGAGCATGCTGCGGAAGTTTGTGGCGGACACGGGCAGAGACTGGGACAATGGCTTCTTTTTGTTCTTTTTGCTTATAGAAAGGTTCCACAGGCATCAACAGGGTTCTCCTCATTTGAATTACTCTACGGCTGGCAATTACAAGGACCCTTTGACCTGCTGAGGAAAAAGCCCAAGCCCAAAGAGAAAGGTATCATCCAGTACGTCCTGGAGATGAGTCCTGGACCAGTATCGGGAACAGGCAAGAAAAAATCTCAAAGAAAGTTAACAGGCACAGAAGAGGTTGTACAATCAGCATGCAAGAATGAGGCAGCTTCGACCAGGACAGAAGGTATTATTGTTACTATCCACCTTATCAAATAAGCTTCTGGCAAAGTGGCAAGGGCCATACACTGTGGTCCGGAAGATGGTGAAAGTCACCTATGAGGTCTACCATCCAGACAAAGGGAAATCAAAGCAGACTTACCACGTTAACCTGTTGAAGGAGTGGAAAGAGTCACCTGCTAAGCAACCTGAGACTGGGTTAATGGTGCGTAGAGTGGAGGATGTGGAAGAAGGAGATGGTTCAGAGGATGTCAATAGGCAACCGTCTGTGGTATTACTCACCTAGAGGACGGCAAGTAAGAGAACTTACAGAACCTGCTTGTCAAATTTCCCATCCTATTCAGCCAGAGAACGGGACGGACCGATCTGACAAGACACACAATTTACCTTAACAACACTACTCCTAGGCAAAAGTCGTACAGAGTCCCAGAGAGACTGGTGGATCCATTAAAGAAGGAGATCCAGCTTATGATGGACTTCTGAGTTATTGAACATTCAGCGAGTGAGTGGAGCAGTCCAGTAGTGATTGTCCCAAAGAAGGATGGGACCCTCCGAATATGAATTGACTTTCACAAGCTGAACTCCCAATCCAGAACCCGATGCCACGGATAGATGAACTATTGGAGAAGATTGGAAAAGCCAAGTATATCACAACCCTTGATCGGTGCAAAGGCTACTGGCAAGTACCACTCGAGCCGGCATCAAGACCATACACCGCATTTTGCACACCAATGGGACTATATCAATTTACCGTACTTCCCTTTGGACTTCATGGAGCCCCAGCGACCTTCCAGAGGTTGATGGACCAAGTCCTACAAGGATGTGAAGGCTGAGCGGCAGCATACCTTGATAACGTCGTAATACACAGCAGTTCCTGGGAAGAATATCTAACACACCTGACTTAGACAATGGAAAACATAAAGAAAGCAGGTCTAACTTTAAATGTGGCCAAATGTGAATGGGCTAAGCAAGAAACGGACTACCTGGGGTATCGCCTAGGCAATGGGCAGCTCAGACCACAAGTGGACAAACTCGAGGCCATTCGCTAGAGTTCAAGACCAAGGATAAAAAAAAGAAGTTAGGTCATTTCTTGGGACTTCTGGGGTGGGAAGAGGGTCTTCCTAGGGAAGAGGGTACTTAACCCATTACCTCGAAATGAGGAATGTGAAGCATTCCTCCTAGGACTGAAGGAGAAGATGTGCTCCAGCCCTGTCCTGTAAAGCCTTGACTTTGAAAAGCGTTTCCTGGTCCAGGTAGATGCCTCTGCCATAGGACTTGGTGCAGTCCTGGTACAGGGACATAACGGAGAAGAAAAACCCATTGTCTACCTTAGCCGCACCGCAAGCTTCTTCTAAGGGAGACCCACTATTCGGCAGTGGAAAAGAAGGGCCTTGCCATCAAGTGGGCCTTGGAGAGCCTAAGGTATTACCACATTGGAAGAGAGTTTGATTTGAAAACTGACCACCGAGCTTTGACCGGGATTCATTCAATAATGGACAGTAATGCAAGATTTATGCAATGGTACCTGTCACTGCAGCCATACATCTTCAAGATCCAGCACAGACCTGGCAGACTAAACATCATTGCCGATTACCTGTCTAGGTTCCCTGCCGGAAATTGGCTTGAAAAGGGGGGAGGTGATATGACAAAGTGGAGTTTTGTCCCCGCTGAGTGAGCAGCACACAGTTCAAACAAATACATGCACACACACTCAGCACACACACACCCATTCATCGTTATCGCGACTTACCTGTTATCCTGCTGTTGGCAATGTGGGTGCCCACATGGATCCGATAGCTTATAGACAGTCTCTCACGTCGCATTTTTCACAGCATATCTCCATTCCCGGTCTTACACACACATACATACATTATTTTGTCCTGTTTGTTGAATGTGTCGATCGTCTGCTTGTTTGTTTGTAAAGTCTTTTCGTTCGCCCGTTGTGTTGGCCAACCAGAGCAGGTGGCGGTGCCTGCTTATGACGTCATCGCCGCACGCAGCAACACAACGTGGCATGAATGGGTGAAACCATTGTAGTGCGTCTGCTAGGGGGGAAAATTGTGTTTAATAACAAAGTGTTTGAGACAATGAAATATTGAGATTAAGTGTTTAAGTCTCCTCCCTGAACCACCACCTTATCGTGGTGGAGGGGTTTGAGTGCCTGAGTGATCCTAAGAGCTATGTTGTTGGGGGCTAATGCCCCTGGTAGGGTCCTCCCACGGCAAACAGGTCTTAGGTGGCAGGTCAGACTAAGTGTGATTTTAAAAAACCCTTATGAGATCTATAACATCAAGGACTGTGATGTCGCCTAGTATGGCGCAGCCGGGGCCCCACCCTGGAGTCGGGCCTGGGGTTGGGGCTCGTATGCGAGCGCCTGATGGCTGGGTTGTTTCCCGGTGCATTGTGGAACGGGTGGTGGTCGAAGGTTAGGACCACCACGACCCGTTCGTCAGGCACAGAAACTGGCTCTTTGGACATGGAATGTCACCTCACAGGCAGGGAAGGACCCCGAGCTTGTGCAGGAGGTGGAACGATACCGACTAGCGATACCTGGAGAGGTGTGATTGGGAGGAACGGCCTCCCTGATCTGACCCCAAGTGGTGTTTTGTTATTGGACTTCTGTGCTAATCACAGTTTGTCCATAATGAACAACATGTTCGAGCATAAGGGTGTCCATCAGTGGACATGGCACCAGGACACCCTAGGGCGGAGGTCAATGATCAACTTTGTGGTTGTATCATCTGATCTCTGACCGTATGTCTTGGACACTCGGGTAAAGAGAGGGGCAGAGCTGTCAACTGATCACCACCTGGTGGTGAGTTGGATCCGCTGGCAAGTGGGAAAGCTGGACAGACCTGGTAGGCCCAAGCATATTGTGAGGGTCCTCTGAGAATGTCTTGCTGAACCCCAAGTCAGAGGGATTTTCAATTCTCACCCCCGGAGGAGCTTTGACCAGATCCCGAGTGAGGCTGGAGACATAGAGACTGAGTGGTCCATGTTCTTCGACTCTATTGTTAACGTGGCCGTGAGGAGCTGTGGTCGTAAGGTCTGTGGTGCCTTTCGGGGCGGCAATCCACAAACTCGGTGGTGGACATCGGAAGTAAGGGATGCCTTCAAGCTGAAGAAGGAGTCCTACCAAAAAAGGAGGGAAAAGCATCTCCATATCGACGCTGTTTACAGCGGAAGTGGGGATCTGTTGACCTCAACTGGGGATTTTGTCGGGCAATGGAAGGAATACTTTGAGGATCTCCTTAACCCCATCAACATGTCTTTCATCGAGGAAGTAGAGACTGGGGATGCAGGGGTGGACTCACCCATCACCCAAGCTTAGATCACTGAGGTAGTTTGCAAACTATGCAGTGGCAAAGCAGCAGGGGTGGATGAGATTCACCCTGTTTATCTTAGGTCTCTGGATGTTGTGGGGCTGTTGTGGCTGTCACGTCTTTACAACATCGCATGGAAGTCGGGGACAGTATCTTTTGGGCTGGGCAACTGGGGTGGTGGTTCCCATTTTTCAGAAGGGGGACCGGAGGGTGTGCTCCAACTATAGTGGGATCACACTTCTCAGCCTCCCAGGGAAAGTCTTTGCCAAGATACTGGAGAGGAGGATCCGGCCAGTGGTTGAACCTAGGATCCAGGAGGAACAATGCGGTTTTCGTCCGGGCCGTGGTACACTGGACCAGCTTTATACCCTCACCAGGGTGCTCGAGGGTTCATGGGAGTATGCTCAACCAGTCCACATGTGTTTTGTGGACTTGGAGAAAGTATTCGATCGTGTCCCTCGCAGCATTCTGTGGAGGGTGCTCAGGGAGTATGGTGTCAGAGGTGCTCTGTTGAGGGCTGTCTTGTCCCTGTATGAACAGAGTAAGAGTCTGGTTCACATTGCCGGCAATAAATCAGATTTGTTTCCAGTGCATGTTGGACTCCGGCAGGGCTGCCCCTTGTCACCAATTCTATTCATCATTTTTATGGACAGAATTTCAAGGCGCAGCCTTGGGCTGGAGGGGGTCCGGTTTGGGGAACACAGGATTTCATATCTGTTATTCGCAGACGATGTTGTTCTGTTGGCTTCATCAGACATGGACCTTTAGCATGCACTGAAGCGGTTTGCTGCCGAGTGTGACGAATGAGAATCAGCACCTCCAAGTCTGAGGCCATGGTGCTCCACCGGAAAAAGGTGGTTTGCCATCTACAGGTTGGAGGAAAGTCCTTGCCCCAGGTGGAGGAGTTTAAGTATCTCGGGGTTTCGTTCACGAGTGAGGGAAGCATGGAATGTGAGATTGACAGGCGGATTGGTGCAGTGGCAGCAGTAATCCGTCGATGTACCGCTTCATTATGGTTAAGGAGCAGAGCCGAAAGGCTTTGGAATTACCGGTCAATCTACGTTTCTACTCTCACCTATGGTCATGAGCTTTGGGTCATGACCGAAAGGACAAGATCTCGGATACAAGCGGCCAAAATTAGTTTCCTTCGAAGGGTGGTAAGGCGCACTCTTATGTATAGGGTGGGGAGCTCTGACACCCGGGAGGAGCTCGGAGTAGAGTCGCTGCTCCTCCACATGGAGAGAAGTCAGCTGAGGTGGCTCGGGCATCTGTTTCTGATGCCTCCTGGACGCCTACCTAGGGAGGTGTTCCAGGCATTTCCCACCAGGAGGCGGCCTCGGGGAAGACCCAGGGCACGCTGGAGGGACTATAGCTCTCGGCTGGCCTGGGAAAGCCTCGGGATCCCCTCAGAGGAGCTGGAGGAAGTGTATGGGGATAGGGAAGTCTGGGGTTCTCTCCTAAGACTGCTGCCCCCGCGACCCAGCCCCGGAAAAGCGGCAGAAGATGAATGATGAAGTGTTTAAATGTTTTGGGGAACATTTATTAGGGTTGTTTAGACGACAAATTATGTGTTAAGTGTTAATGGAAGTACTTGTACTTAATACTTACCTAAAGTGGTAGGACCCCCCCCAAAAATGTGGGAGTTTGGCCTATATAAGCAGCGGCCAAACCTCAAGTTCAGTGAGAGCGTTACAGTGGACCTGTATATTGTGGATACTTCTTTTAGTTTGTATATATATATTATCATCTTTATTTTTTTGTTTTGTTATTATCTTCTCTGTGGACTGTTTCACCTGCCAGCACTGTAAATAAACACTGTGCACTGGAGTGCTATCGGGTATGCCATCGTTTTTTTTTGTGGTCCCTAAACCCAGTTTTCCCCATCAGAGTGAGCTGAGGCCTGCTCTGTCACAATTAGGGGTTGGAACTAAAATATGCAGGACACTGGCCCTCCAGGAATGAGTTTGGACACCCCTGCTTTCAGGTTATACACAGCGCACTTTCCGATTTAAACCTCAGCTGGATGTTTCTATTCACTTAGAGCTGTGTTACACAGCATGAAAGGTCATTTTCAGAAACCCATAAAAGGGGCTCTTTAGGTTTAAAATAGTCACTCTTTATAGTATTCAAAGAAAAAGAAACTCATGAGAGAAATTTCCACATTTATAAAATATAGGAGATTTTAAGAGTTCACTCTTTGCTGATAATTGATAATAAAGCTGGTTTGGCATGCTGTCCCAGGAGAGAGCCCTGAGCTCATACGATCCTTGATCTCTGGGCTTCCTCTTATTGCAGGGCGAGAGGGGAGTTTGAGCTCAGGTAGATCTCGATGACTCTCCCCTTTCTTATTTGTAGCTAAGTGTCAGATATGGAGGGCTGAAAAGCGGTGTGCTCACTTAGAGCTTGACTATAATAATTTTGGATCAATTGTTTAGGGTGCTTGTCTTTTGGACTGTGGGAGGAAACCAGAGGACCCGGGGACAATCAACTGATTGGATAATTGGTCATGAGCCAATGCTGGAACAGCTGTGAACAATCATAAGCATGTGATCGTTTTAAAATTTGTTTATTAATAAACTTCATAAAATTACAGTTAGAGAACAGGGGCCTGTTCAGTAAGGAGGTTCAACCCACTCAGAGTTTAAACTTGAACCGAGAGATTACAGTTTTTTCCTCATTAAACATAGCTTAACAGCCAATCAGAATGTGAATAGCTGAATCAGGTGATCTTCCACCAATGTTAGCTAACGTGATTCAACAGAAACCATGACAATTCACAACTTTTATGTTCTTTCTATTGTTTAATAAATGTAAATACAAGAAAGGGAAAAATGCCAAATCATTGTGAAGATAAAAAAAATATGTATTTAATTATATATGTCTGTGTTGAAAATTTCTTGCGAAATAAAATTGAAAGAAGGGCTAATAATTGTGACTAAATGTGTGTGTGTGTGTGTGTGTGTGTGTGTGTGTGTGTGTGTGTGTGTGTGTGTGTGTGTGTGTATATATATATATATATATTTAGTAAAAAGCAGACGTTTACATCTACTGTATAAAAAGGCACATAACCATTTTTAAAAGGTCAGATGTTAATGTGACTAAACTTTTTCACTTTTAGGTAAGTTAGGATTATCACATGTGTTTCTGTTCTGCTTAATAGCTGAATAATGAGAGATATTTTTTGAGAAATTTTTATAACTTTTCTTGAGAGTCAAGTTTACACACATTAAGATTATTCTGCCTCTGAAAAAGCTCAGATGATAGAGTCAAGGTTTTGGAAGTTTCTGATTGGCTAATTGACAACATTTGAGTTAATTGGAGGCACAACTGTAGAATAATTAACACACTGCTTCTTTGTGTGACAACATGGGAAAATCAACAAGCCAGAAGAAAGAGCATTATGTAGAAATACTGAAGCAACATCTCAAGACATCAGCTAGGAAATTAAAACTTGGCCACAAATGGCTCTTCCAAACAGACCATGACCCTAAGCATACTGCCAAATTAGTTCAAATGTGTTTTAAGGACAACAGAGTGAATGTTTTGGAGTGGCCATCACAAAGCCCTGATCTCAATCCTGTAGAAAATGTGTGGGCAGAGTTGAAAAAGCTTGTGTGAGTAAAACAGCCAACAAATCAGACTCAGTTACACTAATTCTGTCAGGAGGAATGGGCCAAAATTCCTTCAAACTATTGTGAGAAGCTTGTGGAAGGAGACCCAAAACATTTGACCAAAGCTATACAGTTTAAAAGCAAAGCTAAAAAAAAGGAAACGTGTGTAAACTTTTGACTGTCTAGAAATTAATAAAAAAAATCTAAAAAAAAAAAAAAATTCTCTCATTATTCTGGCATTTGGCAAATGTAAATCATTTAGGCAATCCTAACGGACCTAAACTAGTAAACATTTAGTATGATTTACCTATTATATGGTGGCCGGGAAGTGCAAATCATTACAAAGTGTAAAACACTTTTACAAAGCTAGAGACAAATTCACATTTTGAAAAACATTTTTAACGATCATCAGACACAATTACACAGGAAAAGCGATTTTACCAAGGACAAAATAAATTAACATTTTAGAAAAAAATTAACAAAATGCAAAACACTTTTACCAGTCCCGAAACAAACTTACAATGACAGATTCTTTACGGAAAAGCAATGTACTACACACCGAAAGTGAAGCGGAATGTACCACACACCAGAAAATATCAGCTTGTGTGTGACTGTAGACACAGGTTAACACGAGTCTACAACTATAAAAATCATGGCTTGACCAACTGAGATAAAACATAATTTTGTCATTTTATTCTAAGAAAATATTAGCGTGATAGTTTGCAGAAAAGAGTCCACAACCAAAGCACAACATATGTTGACCGATAAAGATCAAAAACAACATCAGTGTCTAGTCCTGAATAGCTCAGTTAGATCAGTCAATTGATACTCGTGCAGAACTTTTTGGCTTGGGTTTGAATCCCGTTGATGACATGTCAATTATATTTATTTCTTCACATTATTTTGATTATATACTGTTCTGCCACACAAATATTAAAATCAATAATGTTTACACTGACACTATGGGCATGTTTTGTTGCTGTGAAAAAGTGACGAATCAGCCAATCTGCAAACATGAATAGTTTACATCCGGAAAGAGGCTGTTTCTCAATATGCGTTCTTTAGCGGTCTTGCGTCCACATGTTCTCATGTAACGTCATCATCAGCTGCCAAAGTTCAGTTCCAATACTTACGACCGCAAGAACAGAGGGCGTGTGAATGTTGCCAGATTTGTTCTTAATATGCACTGATGCAGACTTGAGCACTGAACTTGCTCGAGAAGTCCCAGAAGTCATTGCGACTGGAGGTGGGAAACGCAGCATTTAATATGGGTTTATTATTAAAGTTCAGAGATAACTTATTTACCTCAGAAGCTTTCCTATCTGAAACAGTGAATAACATTACCATGAAAATCTTCATAAAGGCATAAACACATTAAGGATGTTTATATGCTAAAATTTGTATTAAAATCTGTTTAATTTACATTGTGCAGAGTATATTTGTAATATTTTTTATGCAGAGTATATACTGAAAAAGAGAAAAACAATAAATCGCTGTATGAATGCTGTAATGTTTAAATAATTTACCATTAAAAACACGTGAAGGTCATGTGACCATCAGGAAGAACGCAGCATCCCATTTCTCAGAGGACGCATTCTCTGTTCTTGTGGTCTCCTGAGTTCTTTCTTCTGAGGACACCTGGCAAGACTGGTTTCCACAAGAACGCAAGTCCGTTCTCTGCATTTTTGGAATTGAGAAACAGGGTTTCAGGGTTTAACGAACACCAGTTAAACCGTAACACCGGCTTCATTCAGTTTATTTTAAGAGTCCTCAAGCAGATGTTTACACCGTGTAGACTTGACATCATGTCCACGATTACAGTGTACGAGTGGCCCTCGTTAAAATATTGAACACACTGATGCTGTATGTCTGATGTTTCCATTTGGTCCGCGTCCTTTAGAAACTCCAAACACCAACCACACGCAAAGCAGAACCGTGTTAAGCTGCTCATGTGTTTGCCACGAAACGGGCAAAACAACCCTTGATCGCAGTTTATGTTCAGTCACCACAAACTGTTGTCTACACCATGTACTCCACAGCACGAATTTACCGCGCTCACCACCAACGACAACAACACTTTTCCCCGCATCACTTCTGGTGTGTGGTATATTGTCTTTCCGTAAAGAATCTGTCGTTGTAGATTTGTTTCAGGACTGGTAAAATTGTTTTTCATCGTGTTAATTTTTTTCCAAAATGTAAATTTGTTTCATCCTTGAAAAAATTGCTTTTCCTATGTGATTGTGTCTTACAATAGTCTTGAGCTTTGTAAAGGTGTTTAACACTTTGTAATGTTGTTTTGCACTTCCCGACCACCGTACTATCAGATTAGATGGGAAGCGACAGATCTCTCCAGAGATGTTCAATAGGATTTAGCTTAGGCCTCTGGGTGGCCACTTAAGGACATTTACCGAGTTGTTGTGAAGCCACTTCATTGATATTTTGGCAGTGTGCTTTGGGTCATTGTCCTGCTGGAAGATGAACTGTCGCCCCAGTCTGAGGTCATACGTACTCTGCAGCAGGTCTTCATTCAGGGTGTCTCTGTACATTGCTGCATTCATCTTTCCCTCTATCCTGACTAGTCTTCCAGTTCCTGCTGCTGAAACACATCCCCACAGCATGATGCCAACACCACCATGCTTCACTGTAGGGATGCTATTAGCCTGGTGATGAGCTCTGCCTGGTTTTCTCTAAACGTAACGCCTGGCGTTCACTCCAAAGAGTTCAAGTTTGAGTCTCATCAGACCAGAGAATTTAGTTTCTGATGGTCTGAGAGTCCTTCAGATGCACTTTGGCAAATTCCAGGCGGGGGGTGTCTTCCGTCTGGCCACTCTACCATACAGGCCTGATTGGTGGATTGCTGCACAGATGGTTGTCCTTCTGTAAGGTTCTCCTCTCTCCACAGAAGAACGCTGGAGCTCAGACAAAGTGACCATCGGGTTATTGATCACCTCCCTGACTAAGGCCCTTCTCCCTCGATCACTCAGCTTAGATGGCCGGCCAGCTCTAGGAAGAGTCCTGGTGGCTCAGAATGCACCTGAGCTTAATTTAGAGCTTCACTGCAAAGGCTGTGAATACTGATGTACATCTGATTTTTCAGCTTCATTATTTTTAATAAATTTGCAACAATTTCAAAAACTCTTTTTTTCACATTGTCATTTTGGGGTATTGTGTGTAGAATATTGAGGAAATCAATTAATTTAATCCACTTTGGATGTGACTCTGAAGACTGCAGTAAAGAAGCTAAAAATTAATCTTTAAAATCACTGGAATATGTGATTAAGTCAAATGATTAACTACTTTTGAACAGTTATTTTATAGTGCAATAACATTTTACAATTTGTACTGTATTTTTTATTAAATAAATGTAGCTTTGGTGAGCAGGAGAAGCTTATTTTAAAACATTAAAAATCTAACTGTCCCCAAACCTTTGACCATATATATATATATATATATATATATATATATATATATATATATATATATATATATATATATATATATATATATATATATATATATTTCATTTTATTTTTTTTATATATATTTTTTTGAGTGACTTAAAATTGTAAAGCATTTTTTCAAAAGTAACTTTCATGAAATACATATTCCTTCGAAAAGAAAGAGGCTGAGAACTGACAAACTATGCCCTGATTTGTTAAAAGCTGTCTCTCTGGAGGGTAAACCCTTAAAAAGGATTAGGGTATAGGCATGAATGGACAGGTAAATTCAGCCACATTGAGATTATGTAGAAATTTTTGGAATATTTAAAGAATTAATTAACCCAAAAATGTATTCTATTTACTCTACCTCAAATGGTTTTAGAAACCTGAAACCACTGACTTTCATAGTAGGAAAAACAAATAAGTCAATGGTCACAGTTTTCAGCATTTTTCCAAAATAACCTTTTTTTTGTTCAACAGAAGGACAAAACAGTATAGGGTGGGTAAATGATGACAAACTTTTATTTTTGGGTGAACTATATCTTTTAAACATTTTTGGACATATTAAACATCAAATGCCACTGTTATGTAGTAATAAAATCAAAAGAAAAATACATTTGAAAAATAAAAAAGATTTAGCTTATTTGGCGGTCAGGTAATGTGTGCAAATGAAGCTGAGCCAGATTAATCTTGGCTTCCTCCTGAAATTTTACCAGAGGTGTCATGGTATTTGGTTATAACTATTAGGCTTGGGCGGTATTACGGTACTATGGTATACCGTGGGATCTAAAAATAGCAACGGTGTCAGTTTCAATACAGCTATACCGTCATAAAATATTAGATATCCTTTATTTAATGCCTAAAAAAATGTATGTGTGGTTGTCATCAGGGGACAGTATGGAGGAGAGAGAGAGAGGAAGAGGGAGGGGGAGGGGGAGAGGGAGGGGGAGAGAGGGACAGGGAGAGGTGACGTGACGTGATGAGTCCATAGTGTCCTGCAGTGTGGCAGTTTCGACTGAACAGAAGGGAGACGTGGCTAATATGAACGAGAGGTCTGCATTAGAGCTGAAGATCTTTGCCCGAACCCAGCGAGACCTGACAAAATCCAAATCCGTGCATTAAAAACCATCCCTGCAAAGGTGAAACAAATGATGACGAAGTAGTAAAAAAAGCAAATTTTGATGGCGGTCAAGCCAGTCACTAGCTCAGAAGGAGCGCATTCCAGCCGCAGGTATTTCGCGGTCTCTCATACACTGCGTATTACGGTAGAGCGCAAAACCGCAAGCTGACAGGTAAAAGACGAGGCCATTCGCTACACAGAAACTACTGTCATGGAAAATTAAATGCATGTTCCTGACTGGTAGAAGATGAACAAACAATCCAACCCAAAACTTGCAAAATCAGCCAGATCAGAACTCTGCATCTCAACCTGTAGCTGCAGGAAAGAGTGTTCAGCTGCTGGACGCAGCATGAGTGAGAGACTGCGCTAAAGGCAGTGGATTTAATAATGTTTCTCAACAAACAAACACACGTAGCCTAATCTTGGGGAGTAAAGGGTTTTTAAATTATAAATAAATATTAATTAAACCATATAATCATAATGTAGACAGAGTATACAGGCTAATGGTGGCATTATTCTTTTAATATTCAGCTTCACGGCCGCCCTAATGCCAGATTGTGAAGAGAAGTGGAGAAACAAACCTTGCACAGCCTTTATCTTAATTTCGTTATTGCAAAAATACCCGTCACCATTTAGAGTTTATTTTAATTTGATTTGTTAAGCAAGATTTCTTTTCATTGGTGTGTTGGTCAATTTAAAGGCTAAGTGTACCTAGACCTATAGAGAGCTGAGATGTTACGATGTTACAGAGGACTTATTTTATTTCTTTGTTTCAACTTCCAAGTGGCCTATAGTCTACATTTTTTTTACGAATAAATTATGTTAAAACATATAAATGACTCATTCTTGAAAAAATGCATTAGAGCTGTGTGCATGAGCACATATGAATATTGTCGGGCTGTAAACGGGTTCGGGCTTTATAAAGCTGTCAATCAAAATGTACCTGTCGGACTCGGGACCTATCGGGTATAATTTTATATGGCCCGATTACAGCTCTCTGCATTCCCGCTACAGTACCGCGGGAGCCGGCCAGATTTCTTACGGTGTGGGAGTAAATTTCTGAATAAATCGCGGGAGAGATGTGTGTGTGTGTTTGTGTAAGAGAAAGAGAGAGAGAGAGAGAGATACTGTGCGTTATTTCGCATAGAAGGTATTCAGTTTCTGAATGGTTTAGGCTCAAGCCAACAGTTTGGTCTTACGTCATAATTTTTTTTTACTACGCCGATAATACCGGATACTGAGGTAAAATATGGAGGCGGTTTGACGGTATCAAAATTTGGTTACCGCCCAAGCCTAATATCTATTAGCGGTTTCTACCAGAAACCCACTTCAAGATCAAAGCGTTGCATCAAATATCAGCAGACAGAAACAGCAGCTCTTTACTGAGCTGAGCAAAACCTCAGATGCTCAACTAGAAATGCAACCATGGCGATTGACACCAGACCAGACAAAACCAGTCGAATCAGAACCTCATTCATGCCACAATGATCCTGACCATCTGAAAGAGAAAGAGATGTTCATAAGCATTTCTGTGCATTAAATGTGTTTGTAGAGACACAGCAGCTAAAAATAGGCCATTGTGGCAGGAAGCCCTTTGTGGTATTCTTCACCTTCATTTGGAGGATATATCTCTTGAGGGTGATGAGTGCTAGTGTTGCTTGCTTGTGATGTACCTGCACAGAGGAAAGTATACTCTTTATTTTATGCATTGCAAGAGTTCATTTTATGGTCTTAAAGGTGTCATAACTACAATATGTATATATTATATGTAATAATAGTAAGAGTCCTTTATATGGAAATGGCTGTACCGTGAGCCTCAAACACCATTGTTTCCTCTTTCAATGTTCTATGTACATTTTATTAGCGTAAAGTCCCGGTGAAAAAAGTGCCAATCAGAACACTACACAAACTGTTACGCTGCATCATTAATATGCACACTGCAGGCTGCTTTTGATTGACCACAATGCTTTTGTATCAGATAACAACAATGCGAGTTTTCCCCTTGTGTTTAAGTTTTGGAAAAAACATTCTCATTTTTTTTTTTTTTTTTTTACTAAATTTTAAATTTCTCCTCCATGAATCAGCACCTTATCATGGTGGATGGCTTTGAAGGGCTGAGTGATCCTAAGAGTTATGTTGTCGGGGGTTAATGCCAGTGGTAGGGTCTCTCAAGGCAAAAGGTCTTAGCTGACAGGTCAGACTAAGTGCAGTTCAAAAACTCTTTATGAGTACAAAAAGATTGAGGACCATAATGTTGCCTAGTATGGTGCAGCCCAGGCCCCATCCTAGACCCAGGCCTGGTGGCCGGGTTTTATGCCACAGCATGGGCTCTGGAACTCAATTTCTTGAGAAGAGCTGGACTTTCTTCTACTCTGGAGCTGCCCATGGGCTGGTGTGGGCTTGCTTATTGCTCCCCAACTTAGCTGCCATGTGTTGGAACCAGAGGGTTGCCTGCACCTTTGGGTCAAGGATAGGTCTCTCACTGAAGTTTGTGCCTACAGGCCAGAGTACCTGGCCTTCTTAAAGGTCATGATAGGGGTGCTGGAAGGTGTTCAGAATGTTGCTTTACTGGGGGATGAATGCCCATGTGGGTAATGAGAGTGATACCTAAAGAGGCATGATTAGGAGGAATGGCCTCTCTGATCTGAATCCGAGTGGTGTTCTGTTGTTGAATTTCTGTGCTAATAACACAGTTTGTCCAATAATGGAGCTATGTCCAAGCATAAGGGTGTCCATCAGTGCACATGACAACAGGACACTCTAGGGTGAAGGTCGAAGATCGAATTTGTGGTTGTATCAACTGATCTCTAACCATACGTATTGGACACTCGGGTAAAGAGAAGGGCAGAACTGTCAACTGATCACCATCTGGTGGTGAGTTGGATCCACTGGCAGAAGGGAAAGCTGGACGAACCTGGCAGACCCAAACATATTATTAGGGTCCTTTGGGAATGTCTGGCTGAACCTCAAATGAATCTCAACCTCAAGTTTGAACTCAATGAAAGAACCTCTTTTCAACTGTCTCCTTTGGAAGAGCTTTGACCAGATCCCAAAGAAGGCGGGAGGCGTTAAGATAGAGTGCTCCATGTTCTCTGACTCCATTCTTGACACTGCCATAAAGAACTGTGGTGGTGGACACCAGGAAGTAAAGCATGCCGTTAAGCTGAAGAAGGAGTCCTACAGGGATTGGTTGGCTTGCAGGATTCCCGAGGCAGCTGATGGGTCCTGGCATACCAAGTGTGCTGCAGTCGAGGAGCTTGCAGAAGCAAAAACTCAGACCTGGGAAGAGTTCGGGGAGACGATGGAGGAAGCCTATTGGTCGGCCTCAAAGAGATTCTGGCAAATAGTCCAGCACCTCAGGAGGGGAAATCACCTGCACACTGACAAGAAGGGGGGAGCTGTTGACCTCAACTGGGGATGTTGTTAAACAGTGGAAGGAATACTTTGAGGATGCAGAGGGATGGGGATGGAGATGGATCACCCATCACCCAAGCTGAGGTCACTGAGGTAAGAGGGGAGTCTGAGAATTTCTCCTGAGACTGCTACCCCCATGACCTGGCCCCAGGAAATGAATGAATGAATGAATGAATGAATGAATAATTTTTTAAGTTTATCTGAGCTTGCATTAAATGTATTATTTATAGCTTGTTTCACAAGTTTCAAGAATCATTGTTGTCAAGTTTCACAGCTGTTAGCCCTGATTGTATATCACATTTGGTATCAGGCATTTAAATAATATTAAATTTATTTAATTTTAATTTTATTTAATGTTAGTAATAATTTCTTACATTTATAAAGCACTTTTCTGGACACTCAAAGCACTTTACACATTTTGGGGGGAATCTCCTCCTTCACCACCAGTGTGCAGCATCCAACTGCAGTTATATTGCACCAGACCACACACCAGCTGATTGGTGGAGAGGAGACAGACTGATGAAGCCAATTATGATAAGGGTATGGTTAAGAGGCCATGATAAACAGAGGCCAGTGGGCAAATTTGACTAGGATGCCAGGGTTAAACCACTACTCTTTTCCGAAGGACATCCTATGATTTTTAATGACCACAGAGAGTCAGGACCTCGGTTTTACTTCTCATCCGAAAGACGTCGCATACCGAGCAGTATATCGTCCCCTTCACTATACTGGGGCATTAGAACCCACACAGACCGCAAGTTAAGCTCCCTCTGCTGGTCTCACTAACACCACTAATGGCAACAACCTAGCTTTCCCATGTGTTCTCCCATCGAAGTACTGACCAGGCTCAGCCCCCCTTTAGCTACAGTGGGTGACCATGTGAGAGTTGCAGAGAGCTAGTTGCCGGTAAAATTTAATCAAAAATAAAATTGGTATTTAGTATTATTAGATCTCACTGTCACATTTAATACAATTTGTCATGATACTCTAACTGATAAAATTTTAAAAAGTGCATCAGACTCTCTAGTGTAGCCTTACAAGATTTGAATCCTATCTCTCTGAGTGCACTCAATTTGTTTATTATAAGGCAAACAGATCTTAGACTTTGACATTATGGCAGATTGTTTTGCAGGAACCAGTACTGGGTTATATTCTTTTTAGTATTTTTTTATGTTCCATAAATTTGTTTCTCCCTCTTTCTCCTTCAACGACGCTTTGATGCTGATCAGGTGGATTCAACTTTACTTATTGGCTCTACTGATGGATTCTCATTCCTGATTCGTTCACCAAAGGATTGGCTTGTGGATATAAGACAGAGCTGGGATATTTGGAGTGAAGAGGCTTGGAGCAACAGTGTGGTGTAGTAGTGGGCAAAGCGAGGCTTCATGAAACACTGAAACAGTCGAAGAAAATGTGTTGAATCTTCGAAACGTTTCGAAACTCAACCCTACAGTGACACCTAGTGGTCATTTTTTAATGTATTGCACTAGAATAGCTTTAACAAAGAACAGTTGAGCAAATTGAGATATTAAACCCCATTTTGTACAACGGACTCTTCAAGTTTTTGTGGAGCGGTTAGGGTTCCTGACTACCATGCTGGGATAGTGTGTTCGAATCCAGACTGTAACAGCTATTTTAAAATTTTTTAATATCAGTTTTAAATGCTCTGTTCTTGTATCGTTTTGTTTCAACATTTAACACCCAAATAAACACTTTGTGAATAAATATGTCTTATTTTGGTCATAAAAACAGGGTTGTTGCTAGATCAGACACGGTTGTTATATTATTCATTAAATTTCCCATTGTATTTTATTAACTTCTACCCAAAACCTAAACCCAACCATCACAGTACTGTAAAAATATTAATTATTGTTTTACAGTGTTACAAAAATTATGCTTTATTGATGGCTTTTCAGCAGCTGCATCCTATCTAGACTACACCATAAAACAGTAACATAATTAAAATACATGCAATCACGATTTCGGAGTATTTGTACAAGTTACGATTTTAACCCAAATGCCATTTGAAGAACAGTAACAACATACACATGCATGGTCCACTAGGCTATATGAGATAGAAGTTATGTGTCAAATGGAGTCAAATGGAGATTCGCCAGGTCTCGAAACGCTTCTGAACTGATCAATGCTTTGAATCGCTTTAGTCACATGACAAGGTGTTTCGAAACACTTTAGTCATGTGACCAGGGTGTTCGAATCATGCTTTGGTGCACTGTTTCAAAACACTTGCACTTCGGGATCTCGACACTGTGTCGAAACGTAAGTTTCAAGTCAGCTATCTGTAGCTGGTGTGGTCAGGTCAGAAAGGGGGTTAGTGTATTGTTTTATTTTCTTTAATACATTAGTGTAATTAGATTGAAGTATTGGAGTTAGGAAGTTTTTGTTTTTGTTGGCACTGACCCCTCCTGAAGACTTATTTGCTTATGTTAAATACATTTTTATTCTATTTGACACTAAACTTGGCATTTCGTGAGTAAGTAGAAAAGAATCTTTATCCAAACTTCACCATATTTTCTGTATTACTCCTTCCCAGCCTTAGACTGGGGAGGATGTAATAATCTATATGCTACCTCTTGGACATTTTTATATGGTCTCGGACCATATATAAAAATATGGTCTGCATGATCATTGCTATGCCGGTGATACACAGATTTTTATTAGTACCAAACCTGATGATACATTTGCCCTTTAAATTTTATCTGCTGAAAATTCAGTCCTGGATGAAACAGAACTTCTTAGAACAAAATTGTTCAAAAATGTAAGTTATGTTGATGGCTACTGCCACTGCTGTGGATGAGTTCAAAAATGTAAAACTTAATGCGGTTACGTGCCAGAATTCTCAACCTTTACTAAGACACGAAACTTGAGTGTGATATTTGATGCACAGCTGACTTTTGATACTCATTTTAAGAATATTACTAAAACATATATTTTAATCTTTACAATATTGCACGGGTAAGACCATTTTGATGCTGGAAGACTTATTTATGCCTTTGTTATGTCTAGGCTTGACTACTGCAATTCCCTTTTTTACAGGATTGCGTGCAAACATATGTTTAAAACATGTTTTAGGTCATACTTTATCCTGTAGCCATATTACACCATGTGCACTCACAACTGCACTGGTTTCCGGTGCAGTTATATATCCGGTATAGATTTTAAGGTACTTATTTTAACCTATAAAGCGATACATGGACTGGCCCCAAAGTATTTCCAAAATTTGGTTTTAATGTCTACATAGTGTTGGTCAATCTGCTCTAGTCAGTATCTGACATTATACAAGCCACACTGTAAACTTAAAACTATGGGGGCATAATAGGATTGTTAAAGACTGGAGGAAGTTAATAAAAGGGTCACACAGTGACTCTCATCAAGATTACAAACATCAGCTCATAAACATTAGCATATTATGAGGTCAGAATAAGAAGACAGACAAAATGACTTGCCTGTAGATTGGTGCTCAGTAACCAATGAGGTAAGTGCTTTAGGACAAAAGGAATTGTACGCAATTAATAGTACTCATATACATCACATGCATTTTATTTATAATAGTTAACACTTACCATATACATCAATGTTGTACTTCCGTTTTGAGGTTTTTCTGTCGATAACAATGAAGGCTTCATACAGTCCAGATTCATTAATCCTGATGTTTGAGATGGTTAGAACTCCAGTCTTTCGGTTTATGTTCACTTTGCCAATGAATCTCTCATCATAATGGGTATAAATTTTCCCTCGATAAATCTGTGCGACACGAGAGCATTCATAAGACCATGCTATTTGATCCTTTTCCTTCAGATCAATTCCTGGATGTAGATTTAAGACATCTCCCTCCATAACATCAAAGGATTTAAATACATCATCCCGTCCACAAGCTAGAACAACACAAAACCAGATTTGATTTGGGATAAAAATGCAACAAACTCCAAATGTTTGTCTGTTGTCATGCTGAAATATTGAAGAATGTGTCTGAAATATTGTTATGGCTTTTTTTTCATTTATGTTAAGCTGTTTTGACACAATTTACATTGTAAAAGGGCAGTAGAATACAGATAAAGACAATGACATGAACCACAATAGAAAAACCTAAGGCAGGATGTAGTTTTTTACGTCAATTTGCCATCTGTCTGTTTAATATGGTCATTTCCTAATGTACATTTTAAAGTTTACCTGCAATTTATAAACCTAAAGGAATATTTTGGCAACATTTTTACAATAGCCTGAATTTACAACTTCATTATGTTTAATTTCAGCATCATCTAATTTATTCACTTTTTTGGGCACAGCAGTGGCTAAGAATTTGCTGAGATTTTAGAAAAAAAAATCTTAAAAACATTTCATGTATTAATTGCAATCTTTAATTAATTAATAGTACAACTCATTACAGCAAGACCTCTCCAATGTATTGACATGTTACAAAGCGACCTTCACCACTTAAAGAGTATATAACTAGTACTGAAATTACTTACCTTCCATGGTGGTGAAGAACACAATTAAAACCCACATGCTAGTGAACATTTTGAAGAGGAGTATTTAATAATATAGGTGATAGATAGTTTGATGCACCTATAGATTGAGCTAATGAACACAGAGGCTTTTTGGTCTCTGACTTTGACCAGGAAATGATCACTGAAAATAAAATGAGCTGCTATCCACTAGGTGGCACTAAAACCCATTTTACCTTTCTGATTTTGAAATCAGAACATCTACCTCATTCAAATGCCCATATTATTTATTAGATGTTCAACCTGGTAATAAGTTTCCCTTCAAAGTAAGTCTTGCTTCACATAGTGCTAGATTAATATACTTGTCTGGTTTGGAAGGCTAAAGTCAGCTTTATTGTCAATTTGACCACATAAGGAAATACAGTGAGTCACGCTCAGACCCTATAGGTGCCAGGTAACATTAATACAAGAAGTAGAATTTTAAAAAGAAATACACTAAATACAATTGCACATATGATGTCATCTAAAAATATGAGTAAAAATAAAAATGTTAAACAATGCAATTACACTTAAGGGCACATGGCAAGGAGTGCAAATCAAACTTTTTGTTTTTCAGCATAAATAAATAGTTTATTCCTAAAGGTTTTGTTAACAGATTATTTTTGCTTCTAAACGGTAAAATGCAAAAAATAAATAAAAAAATACATAGAAAAAAATAAATAATTTGGTTTTAAAGATAAGCAAAAACCCATTTTAAAAAGAAGCATGCTTTGTAAAACCTACAAATAACCTTTCAAATCAAAGCTTTTAAATAGATTGAATAATATAAATAATTACTCCCCCACACATTATTTATTAGAGCATAAATAAAGGTATTTATTTATTTATTTATTATTATTATTATTATTATTATTATTATTATTATTGTTATCATTATCATCCTCGTCATTATTATTATTATTATTATTATCATCATCATCATTATTACTTTTTTAATTATTATTAACATCATCAATATATATTTTTTATTCCAGCCAAACTAAAACAAATAAGAATTTCTTCAGAAGAAAAAAAATTTAATAACAAAAACCGAACATTAATTATATGTAAAAATTAATTACATTGAGGGCAGATCATTTGTTCTTTAACTATAAATACAAGTTTGACAACTACTGTAGGTTTAAAAAATAATAAATGATATATATATGTGTGTGTGTGTGTGTGTGTGTGTGTGTGTGTGTGTGTGTGTGTGTGTGTGTGTGTGTAAAAAAAAATATGTTTTTGAATACTTTGTGTGTTCATGTACATTAGGTCAGCTGTTCATGATACTGACCTCCCCCCAAGTTTCTTTTATTTTATATTAATTTTTATTACTACAATTTGTGAATATAAATGTATATATGACTATTAAATTATGTATTAAATATCTGTTATTTACGTGTGTACTGTGTAATAAAAACTATATACAAATATGTAAATATTGGCTGCGCAGTGGGTAGCACAATCGCCTCACAGTAAGAAGGTTGCTGGTTTGAGCTTTGGCTAGGACAGTTGGCATTACTGTGAGGAGTTTGCGTGTTCTCCCCGTGCTCGGTGGGTTTCCTCCGGTGCTCCGGTTTCCCCCTCAGTCCACACACGTGCTATGGGAATTGGGTGAGCTAAATTGTCTGTAGTGTATGTGTGTGAATGAGTATGTTTGGATGTTTTCCAGTGATGGGTTGCAGCTGGAAGGGGATCCGCTGCCTAAAACATACAGTATATGCTGGATAAGTTGTCGGTTCATTTCGCTGTGGCGACCCCGCATTGATAGAGGGACTAAGCCGAAAAGAAAATGAATTAATGAATAAAACAAATGTTGTGCTTTCATTAGTGACCCCTTGTTGATCTATCTCCTTATAAGACATGTAAATTGTTCAGTGGACTTAAGTTGACGTTTACTTAATATACTGGCATGCAAAATGTATTGTATATACTTCGACAATTTACTTTTTTATAAGTATGCTTAATATGCAGATAATGGAGAGCATTGTGAGGCAGCTTATATTGTGGGAAAATGTAGTAGAGCCTGAGAAAATATAATTGTGGTGTCTAAAAAGGCCCTTGGGCTCAGTCCAAAAATCACGCCCAGGGCAAAGTTTGCAACAATCAAATATGCATATATAAGCTTAGCTAGTGTGTTTCTCTTCTCCATCTTTTGTCAGCTAAATACACTTTCTCTTTTGACATTTCGATTTTCAATTTAGATCCTGTTTGCTCAAAATATATTATGTTGTAAGAGATTTCCATCAAATGTTTTTTTTTTATGTTTGAAGATGAGGCCAACTTTTATTATGTATTTTTTTTTGTCAAGCGCCCTACTTCAGATTGTTTTCCGCTGATGTGCGTGTTTTTGTGCTGAGTTTATCTAGGATACTTTAATCAGAAGAATATGGCGTTCAGTCCAGGTAAGAAAATAATTGTACTTTAATAGATGTTTAAAAAAAAAAAAAAAAAAAAAATATATATATATATATATATATATATATATATATATATATATATATATATATATATATATATATATATATATATATATATATATATATATATATATATATATTTATACTCTGTATAATTTCCAAGACTTAATATCTAATGGAGCACACACTGTAAATCTATATTAATTAATTTCGTCAGTATTAAGCGAGACATGGAAAAAGTGAATGTAGACAAGTTTATTAACAACGAGCTAATCACAGGGTGGATGGGGGTATTGTTGACCCCCGTAGTTAACGATTAATCCCCCTGAAAAACAAAATGTATGGGGGTTCAGTACTTTAATAGCGAGGAGTATTTTTTCTAATCTGCATTTTAAATGACTAAATGACAATATTAATAATTACAATAACGTCTAATATAAGTATACATTTCACCACCCCTAAAACGGTTCATACCATTGTGAATAAATAATCGCGCCACTTACTGTATGTGAGGAAAGGAAATTTCAACCAACAGTAACGTTCACCGGCAGAAATAGAGCAACGATCGACGCCGTAAGTGTTTAAAAGACGGTTTTCCTGTAAAATATGTGCTTGTTTTTATATATAGCCTAGATGTAAGTAAAATTATAGATTTTATAGTTTGACCTGCAGTAAACTCTGAAATTGCAGAAGTTATGTTGAAGAATATATCGGTCAAAACATAACAAAAAATAATGTGTATTAAAAAAAATAAAAATAAAAAGTTTGTGTATTACCAAACATCACCCCCCCCCCATCGTCAATGTATAACTCGCACTGTTTAATACTATACTGTACATACAGTAAGGTAACATAACAAGGTTTGTCAGTTGTCACCATTACCTATAACTTTTGAAGGAGTTTGAATAACAATTATTCAACATTCAAAATAATTTATGCATAAAAACAGGTATCCTTTTGTCATTATCTATATAGCTACAAACATTTATTGTGCAACAGTGCAAGCATAGCAGAAAAAATGCAAAATGACATCAATGCATAAATATCATATTTCAATGTTGACATAAATAAACAATAAATGTAAGTCTCATTCAGCGCCCACACTATTCCTTTGCAGCTATTTGTCACCAAGACATTATTTGTCACCAAGCTCCATAAAATGAGTAAGCACCATAACAATTAAAAATACAGTCGGGGCACATAATAAAAAATAAAATCTGTCAGCCATTGATTTGGTATTAGATTTTGGCATACTAATTATGATAATAAAAAATTGGGGGGGAAAAAAAAAAAAAAAAAAAAATATATATATATATATATATATATATATATATATATATATATATATATATATATATATATATATATATATATATATATATTTATATATAAACTGAAATAGATATTTATACTGTAGCATCTGAGTATGTATAACCTAACACAGTTTGAATTGACCTGAACAGTCAGTTAAAAAGCAAGGTCACAGACAAAAATTTGCATGTAAGGCATTTGTCAATAAGCTACAGTTTATGATAGGAATAATTAAGTTTTATCAAGGCCCATAAGGAAATGTTCTACAAGTACAAAGTACATTTGTTTTTCTGGTTAAAATTTGACTCTGCAGATTGCATGATTGTAAGAAAATTTGTGTGGTGAGTATACAAGGGTTAGATTTATAATAAAACGTCACCTGAAGCATGATAAGGGGATGTAAAACATTTTTACAGTTTCTCAGTTTTTTGTTTTTAAAGAAAAATATTTATTCAAGTCTTTCGCCATGCAAATATATTTATATGAATGCATCCAGGTTAAATCTTTATCCAAAGGCAACTGCATTGCTTTTTAGTATAAAAGTTTTTATTAATAATTGTATTAAAATTAGTATACAGTGTTAACAGTACTCACATTCCTGATAATGAAGAATCATAGGAAAGACAAATATAGATAAATAAACATTCATGAGTGTATAAGAACATTTATATTGAGGACGAAACCTACAAAAACAATAATTAATTAAATACGCAAATACATAAATAAATGTAAATAAATCCATAAATTATTGCACTGATTAAATAATAAATAAATATGCAAATAAATAAATACATGTATTTGTATAATTGTGTGGGTAGGTAAATAATGAAATAAATTACATGAATATTGGGGGAATAAGAAAATGCTGAACTGAAAGTATAATGAGAGGGTGTCTATCAATCATAAAAAGGTGGTCTTTATGCCATTATTGGTTGATCGTTAAAAAAAAAAAAAATTGCTCTTGATTTTTTGGACTGGCTTCTGATGATTGATCACTAGCATGTTGAGCTAAAGAAAAGAAAACATGCAAATGTTTTCAAAAATAAATTGACATTTGAAAAGCGTAATAAACTTTTAGTTTAGCATTTTCTTATTCCCCCAATATTTGTGTAATTTATTTAATTATTTACCTGCCCACACTATTAATTATGTCTATATTTATTTATACAGGAATTTGTAGATTTTGTATACAGGTATACATTAGTTTTTTTATTTACATATTTATTTACCTATTGTTTTATTTATGCAGGAATTTATGGATTTATTTACTCTTTTATTTATATATTTGCGTATTCATTTATTGTTTTTGCAGGTTTCGTCCAATTGATGTTACGTAATGTCTTTGCCTGTGTGAACAGCGCTTTATTGAATTTACCTGTAAAATTGTTCTGGAAATTTTCCAGATATTTACCAGTATTACTGTGTGAAAGGGGCTATCTTCGCTCTAATTTAATGTATCAACAGTTTTTTTGCGTCACTTTAATCTTCAGTTTCTCATCTAATTTTGACCAGTCAAATTCTCTTTAGTATTTGACATAAAACAAAATTTTATTTATTTATTTTTTTAAGGGAATTTACTCTACTTTATGCCACAATCCCTCTCTTCATGATTATGTCTTAACTCTACCACATTTCAAAGCACTTCATGGGACCTTTAACAAAATAATCAGTAGGCAATAGGACCGAACTCAATATTTTTAGCAGATTTTTAAATTGAACAAACGTCAAAACATGTTAAGTAATTCATTAGCAACTTATTGGCTGTCAGAGTTTGAATGTGGCAGTATATGCATATTTATGTAGACATGACATAGGAAATTTCAGGGTATCTTCAAAGCAGAATCCTTTAATGAGAACTCACTGTCACTGTGTCGTTCATGGAAAAATCTGAACTACTGCAGCTGGCACTCAGTTAAATACACAATTTAGGGGCAGTGCTTATTAGTAGTTTAGTTAAAAATATATATTTTCCGAATCAAGGTATTATATGCATTGGAGACATGATACTGTATTACACACATAAGCAGTCAGACCTGATGTGCCTCGAACTAAAAATTTGCATTACTCTGGAGAAACGGTACTGTCTCTTACACATAAACAGTAAAGCCTGATCTATTTACAATGCATTTTACAAAAAAAAACATAATTTATATATTTAAAAAAATTGTAATCTAACATTATTCACTCAAATTGTTTCTACAATTAGTATACAAGTAAAAAATAGTAGTAAAATAAGTAGGGTTGTAATGGTATATCTTTATTATAGTTGAAATGTATTATCACTGATGTCTTTTTACTGGCAAAAGATATACACAGAAAAAAGCTACACATCTTTCAATACATTATTCATTTCTTTAAGTAAAGTTGAATTTTTTAACTTGTGTTTTTATTTGCAGTTAAAAGACGCAGTCCATCTGGCGACCGACCTAACAGTAAGTCAACAATTCTACCTTAGCATTCTAAACAATGATATTTATGCTGTGAATCAGCATAAATAAAATTTCCTGACAGACTTTAGCACTAAAAATAACTTTATTTTACTATATACATAATTTTTTAGATTAGTGTTTTTTTTGTAATATTTGATAAAACATTTTTTATAAAAAAAATATAATAAGAATGAACACATTGATCAACAATTAAATTGTGCCTTGTTTGTTTAATAAACATAAATGTTTAAGTGATTGTTTGATTTAGTTATTATTTCAGCATCCTGCATAACTTAAACAGTTGTGTATGTACTGTGTGTGTGTGTGTGTGTGTGTGTGTGTGTGTGTGTGTGTGTGTGTGTGTGTGTGTGTGTGTGTGTGTGTCTGTGTGTGTGTGTGTGTGTGTGTGTGTGTGTGTGTGTGTGTGTGTGTGTGTGTGTGTGTATGTGTATATAGTCAGGGCCGGAGTGGGAGCCCTGAAGTTTTAAGCCTTATACTGGCCTACCTCAGTTCATGACTGACTATTAAAATAATGTAATTTCCAATTCAGTTTCTAGTTGACACGATCACGTCTGTTTTAAGGACACAGCTGCTTTAGAACTTCAAATGTTTTTCATAAATTTGAGAAGATTAAAGGGTGGCTAAATCTCAAACAATATTCTTTAAAACATCACAATGTCCAGTCCTGCAATATCTGAGTATATATTTTGTGCAAAATTCTTTATAGATATCCTGTCCTTTGTAATAGTGGTTACACAAAAAATAAAAATAAAATATCTTAACCTCAAAATGTTTTAACACTAAAAATGTAAAAGATAATACTCAGGTGAGGTTCAAACTTGGGTTGGTGACATCGCAACGTTACGTGCTGACCACTGGACCACAATGGCACTGTTATACCAGTGGGTTTGGAATAACAAAATTAAGTATTGCACTGTCACCTGCAAGACTCTTTTGATCACAGTATTACTTTCTATTGATGGCTTAATCTTATTCTCCCTTTTTAGATTTCTGATCAAGTTATGTCAGATTTATTTATGTAGTAAATCATCCAATTTTTGAGCAGGTGTAATGTTCATTAATATTAATTATTCTAATTCTTATATTCACTAAGGTGCCGCTGTTTGGGGTCGAATGATAGTTACGTCATCATTAATCTGCAGACTGTATTTTGCTCACAAGGCTGCGAGAAAATAAATAAAAGGTCGGAGCTGCGGCAAAATAATGAATAAAAGAGTGAGGCTATGATCAAATAAATAAATAAAGAAATGAAAAAAGTATGACTGCTGAGAGTGCAAGCAGCTAGAGACACCAGTTCTCGCGGCCAAAAACACGGACTGGCCCACCGGGAATTTTCCCGGTCCTCTCAATTAGCCAATCCGGGCCTGTATACAGTTGAAGTCTGAATTATTAGCCCCACTGTTTATTTTTTCCCCCAATTTCTGTTTAATGGAGAGAAGATTTTTTCAGCAAATTCCTAATCATGATTGTTTTAATAACTCATCTCTAATTTGATTTGGAGATTTATTTTATCTTTGCCATGATGACAGCAAGTAATATTTGACTAGTTGTTTTTCAAGACACTTCTATACAGCCTAAAGTGACATGTAAAGGCTTAACTAGGTTAATAAGGTGAACTAGGCAGGTTAGGGTAATTAGGCAAGTTATTGTATAACGATGGTTTGTTCTGCAGACTATCGACAAAAAATTAGCTTAAGGGGGCTAATAATGTTGTCCTTAAAAAGGTGACAAAAAAATTTAAAACTGCTTTTATTCTAGCTGAAATAAAACAAACAAGACTTTCTCAAGAAGAAAAAATATCTACTTTTTATGTACTGAAAACATGTTTTCCATCATCCCTACTGTGTATAAACATGTTGATGCACTTGTGTGAACTATTATAGCATTATAATTCTACAAACTGTGTTGTGTGTGTTCCAGTGAGTGATCTGAGGATTGTTCTGCTGGGGAAAAATACTACAGAGAACAGCAGTGTGGGAAACTTCATCTTAGGAAGATCAGCGTTTGAGAGTGAAGCACCATCTGCTGATGTAGAGCTGCACATCGAGAGAGAGAAAGGAAAACTGCAGGACAGAGAGGTTACAGTCGTCAACGATTCTCAACTGCTGATCCCAGATCTGTTCAGCTCTCAGATCACACAGACAGTGAAGGAGATTGTGAATCTGTCTGCTCCTGGACCTCATGTGATCATACTAATACTGCAGCAGAACCACTTCACTGAGGAAGACAGAAGGAGAGTGAAATATGTGCTGAATGAATTCAGTGATGAAGCCATTAAACACACTATAGTGCTGACTGAAGAGGAGGACATAAACAATGACTGCATTCACCAGTTAATACAGGAATGTGGAGGTGGACATCTTCAGTTTGATCAACAAAAATCTGAATGCCAATCTGAAATACTTAAAAGAATAAAAAAGATTCTCAAGGATGAAGAGGTTGAGTTTCTTATTTGTGACATGTATGAAGAAACAAGAGAAACATCAGCAGATGAAGAGCAAAGCAGATCTGAAGGTTCAGTTACAACAGAGGAAGAGAACTTTTATCTGGAAGACTGTGATCTGGAAGACTTTGGACACTTTAAGCAGAGCAATAAAGAAAAATTGGATATTGCTGTTCAAGGTAGCATCTTATGTAAGATTTATTCGCAATATTATATTTGAGAACAAGTTTACACTTACACATAAACATTGCTCAACTCAAGAGAAAGACTTTGAAATAAAATAATATTAATTTTATATATACAGCAAACTTGTTCAGTAAACACAGATAGGGCATTTAAGTCATACTCAACAGCTTGCTAAACATTAAAGGGTTTTAAATGCACAAAGCAAACAATTGCCCCACTCAAAGCTGGATTCTAACTACCTGTGCATTTAATGATTTTACTATACATATTCTAGCCAATCAGAATGGAATAAATAAAGTAGGCATAAAAGTAAGGAATTATTGACAACAAGGTGCTGAATTCCTAGAAAATAATGCACACCTGAGGTGGTGAAGCTGTGTAGCAGAGTGGCCATTACACCTTGGGTCAGCATTGTTTTCTGATATTTCACCTGAGCAGAGTCAACTATTTCTTTTAAAATATGGTTACAACACCTACAAAGTTCAGATGTTGTATTTTCAGTCATTTGACAGGTTTTTGTCCTCAAACTGCTTCTGTATGCATAGTACAATTCTTATGCAAGACTTTATTTAATTTTGATTGGATTTTTGACTGTTTGTTGGTCACTTTGAATGCCAGGTCATTAATTATACCCAGTCTGATCTCACGAGAAAACTAAGTATTTTACGTTTTGCCAGTTTAGTGGCTAATTCGTACGAATTCGTACAAGTTCAGTCGTACGAAATGGTACGATTTTAAAAAGGAGGCGTGGCACCTAACCCCACCCCTAACCCCAACCGTCATTGGGGGATAAGCAAATCGTACTAAATTGTACGAATTAGATCCTACGAATTCATACGAATTAGCCACTAAATTAAAAAGTTACGAATTGCCGTGAGATTGTGTTGTTATACCTTACAAACACACACACACACACACACACACACACACACACACACACACACACACACACACACACACACACACACTTTTGTTTTGGATATTGAAAAATAGTCAATGTTTATTAGGTACTTGCTGTAACATTATGAAGTTACTGTTGGGGTGATTGATAAATCCAATCAAATCACTTTTATTGTTACATTATCAGCAGCACGTGTGACAGTACAAAATACAGACAGTGCAAATACAATAGCCCCTTTCACACATACAGACCTTTCCGGAAAATTGCCGGCAATTTTCCGGAAAGGTTGTATGTGTGAACAGGTCCTTTTAGAAAATACCGGTAAATTCGTTCTGGCTATTTTCCGGAAAGAGAAGTTGTAACATTACCGGCAATTTGCCGGAATGCTGCGCTGTGTGAACGCAGAAGGAAGATTTCCGGAATAAGCTCGTGCACGTCTAGAACGTGCTGACGTGAGACGTCTGCTTTAGCCAATCACAACAGTCAGACGCATTTACGTCCGCGCGGTTTGTGAGAATAAAAGCCTTTGAATATTTTTCCAGACACATTTAGCTGCTAGAAGTTAGTCAGATCACGTTTATATGTTCTTCTTAATGCCAACTGTGCAAACAATCATCGATAAGATGCTTATGATAAGCCGTTGTTTGTTTACCTTCAAGCTTTGCGTGTGCCCATGAAACAGCCTGTGAGCGTCAGCACACGCACATATTATGAACATCTCGACATGCGAATATGATCCAGTGAAAGTTGTTTACAATATTGATCATCCACAGAGTTTGTAATTTAGTCAAATGTTTACAAATACAAGCGCAGCCGTTTAAAGCTCATTTGTGGTGAATGATGTCAGAATTTACCGGTATTTTGGAATGGATGTGTGAATGCTCTTTTCCGGAAAATTTCCGTAACGTCCTCGCCTGTGTGAACAGCGCTTTTTTGAATATACCGGTAAAGTCGTTCCGGAAATTTTCCGGATATTTACCGGTATCACTGTGTGAAAGGGGCTAATGACAGTGCAAAATACAGACAGTTCAAATAAAATGACAGTGCAAATACAACGATAGTGCAAAATATAACAGCATACTCCTGTATGAGTATGCTGTTGAATATAAAATTAAAAACACAGGACAATGTAAAACTGATAGTGATATGTGCAATGAATAGGTGTCCACATAGTTGTAGGCAGTACTGTTTCAAGTATGGATTGGTTAAAGTGCAGTGCATGCTACATATTGATGGTGTACGGTGAAGGGTATGGATAAGTCTGTGTGGGGTGTGTTAAGTGTTCATTAAATGTTGATAACAATGCTATAATAATAATAATAATAATAATAATAATAATAATAATAATAACAACAATTAATAGCAACCTTATGAATTCAATAAAAACACATAACTGACCCACAAATCAATTGCTGTGTTTGTTTTTCAGTGCCAGAGGCTGTCTGTGTTTTGGCAAAGCTGAATGTGGTTCTGTGTGGGAGAGACAGAGGATTAAAATCCTCCATATCCAGGCTCATGCTGGATCAGAGAGACAAAGAATCAGAGCTCAGCTCAGAGTGTGTGAAGCTGGATGGAGAGGTTGATGGACGTCTGATCACTCTGGTGGAGCTTCCAGCTCTGACTCTGCTCTCACAGAAAGAGGAGATGCGTCAATCTCTCCGCTGTGTGTCGCTCTGTGATCCTGGAGTTCATGTTTTCCTCTTTGTTATTCCTGATGGTCCACTTACTGATGAAGACAAAACAGAGACAGAGAAGTTTCAGAAAATATTCAGCTCAGAGATAAAAAACCACATCATGGTTCTCATCATCCAGAAATCTGAGCACAGGACAAAAGGACCAAATGAAGCAATGAAGGCTGTCATTGAGTGTTTTGGGGGAAGACATCATTACCTCGAGCTAAATACACAAGTGTCCATGTTGGTGACCAAGCTGGAGCAGATGGTGGAAGAAAATGATAGACGTTTTATTTCCACAGAAGCATTTTTGGAAGCACAAATGGAGAAATTTGAAGAAACGAGGAAGAAGTTAATCTCATTAGAGACACAGATTCAGCAAAAAGGTAATGACTAGTTATGGTTATGATACACCAAAATTTCAGTAAGACACAAAAATATTCATTCATATATGTTTTGCCATAACTTTCAGGGAGTTGTCAAAAAATATTGTGCTAATATAAGTTTTCATTTCACCCAGTTAAAATGTTAGTGTTTTCTGCAGGGGTTGATTGTGCAGAATTAGGCAAGGCAAGGTTATTTCTATAGCACATTTCATACACAGTGGCAATTCAAAGTGCTTTACATAAACAGGAATAAAAGAAACAAGTATAAGAAAATAAAAACAAATAATACAAATTATTAAAAACAGATAAAAATGGGTTAAAAACAGGTTATAAAGGAATACAAAAAAGAAGAGAAAGACACAATAGTGCGATCTGTCTCAGTGCTCATTCAGTAAAGGCGCAGCTAAACAGATGTGTTTTCAGTCTGGATTTGAATGTGCTTAATGTTATAGCACATCTGATCATTTCTGGAAGCTGATTGCAGCAGCTGGGGGCGCTGTTAGTAGCTGAAGACCGAGCATATCTGTAATGTATTGAGGTTCTGGGCCAGTGGTCACCAAACTTGTTCCTGGAGGGCTGGTGTCTTGCAGATTTTAGCTCCAACTCTAATCAAACACACCTGAACAAGCTTATCAAGGTCTTACTAGCGTACTTGAAACATCCAGGAAGGTGTGCTTAGGCAAGTTGGAGCTAACGTGACTTCAGTGACTTATAGACCAGTAATAATACTTTAAAATCTATTCTGAATGTAACTGGAAGCCAGTGTGAAGACCTGAGGACAGGTGTGATGTGCTCTGATTTCCTGGTTCTGGTCAGAATCCTGGCAGCAGTGTTCTGGATAAGCTGTAACTGTCTGACTGTCTTTTTGGGAAGGCTAGTGAGGAGGCCCTTACCGTACAGTCACACCGAAAGCGGTGAGAGTGTCCAAGGTCGCTCTGGCCGCCCTGGCGACAACGCTGTCTGCCTTCAGCTCTGAATAGCCTAAATGCCAACATTAACCTGTATACTCTGTCTACATTATGATTTTATTGTTTAATTAATATTTATTTATAATTTAAAAACCCTTTACTCACCAAGATTAGGCTACGTGTTTTTGTGGAGGAACATTATTGAATCCATTGTAAATGGCTTTAGCGCAGTCCTGCACTCAGGATGGTGCTTTCAGCAGCACCGAACACCCTTTCACTGCTGCTGCTACAGGTTGAGATGCAGGTCGAGTTCTATTCTGGTTAATTTTGCAAGTTTTGGGTATTGTTTGGGGATTGTTTGTTCATCTTCTATCAGCCAGGAACATCTATTTAATTTTCCATGACAGCAGTTTCAATGTAGCGAGTGACATAAGCAAAGTTACAATTGAAATATATGTGGGAGAGCATTGCATTACAATATGTGTGTTTAGATGCATTTAATCCTTAATTAAAACTTATTTACAAATAGGTGTAAGTAAAATTGTTAATGGTTTAATATCATTTTTTTGGGTCACACTTTATTTTGTTGGCTTGTTTGTTGAATTTAAGTTACATTGCTACTACATGCCAAATGGACTATCAAAATAAAATGTTACCGTTTTTTTAATTAGCTACAAAATAAATGTATGATGTGATAGAACATTTAGGGCTCTATTTTGACGGTCCATGTGCAAAGTGCAAAGCGCAGGGCGCAAACGCTTTTAGGGCGTGTCAGAATCCACTTTTGCTAAAATAAGGACGGGAAAATCCGCTTTACGCCTTGGCGCATGGTTTAAAAGGGTTGAGCTTGTTTTCTTAATGAGTTATAGGTGTGTTTTGAGAATAAACCAATCAGAGTCTCATCTCCCATTCCCTTTAAGAGCCAGTTGCATCGCGTCATAGCACATTTGCTATTTACATGACGCACTTTGTAAGTGGAAAAACTGAACACTTCACTAGAGAGAAAACAGTTAAACAGAGTATCTGCAGCAGGAGAATGAGAGATAAGGCATCTCATAATCTACTTTCGCTCTCCAGGATAGGGAAACCTTGTTCACAGATACATTAATTAGCCTATACATAATTAATTTTGTTTGTTAAGCGCAAATATTTGTTTCAAAACTATTTCTGAATTCAGTTCTAATTTCCAGCAAACAAATAAATGAACAATAATAACAAAATGTGCTCAAAAACCTGAGTTATATCCTAAAACACATGCTGTGCCCCATATGGTCTGAAACCTGACAGGTGGACAAATCTAAGCTTGTTTTTAATAAAACAAATATAAATATGCATATAATAAATAATACTGCTAATAATAATAACATTATACAAAAGCAAATTGTTATGAATGAACTGAAAAAGACCCCTGAGATAAAGAAGGCATGAAGGCGGTTGTTTTTACATTTATGTTGGCTAGAAAATGATGTTTTGTAATATGTTAATCCTATATATATATATATATATATATATATATATATATATATATATATATATATATATATATATATATATATATATATATATATATATATTCTTACTATATCCTATATATATCCTTCATATTTTAATTTTTTTTCATATGTAAAGATATTTGCGTATTGCTCTACATCTTGTGTGTATTAAGCAGTGTGTAAGTGAGGCACACAACTAACAAGCTCTGCGCTGGACTTTAGACCGGCTTTGTTTTGGTCTATTGAAAAATCTATTATAGTTCCTCAAAATAGTCCCGCGCCAGCGGTCTGCCTCAGAATGCCTCAGAACACCTCCCTTTTTAGATCAGTGCGCTTATGTGCGCACATATGAGCGCAAATGCATTTGCTATTCAAACAGCGTGGCGGAAAACATCAAAACGACTCTCGTGTGAAACTAAAACTAGCAAACAACTATTGCGTTCCCCCTTGCGCCACATTGCGCCGGGTGTATGATAGGGCCCATAGTATTAATTGTAGCCAGCTTAAATGTAAAATCTTAGAGACCCCCGAACACACCAAACCAACTAGCCTGACGGGCGGGCCGACAAAACACAATAGCTGTGTGCCGGTTTGGTGTGTCTTGACCCTCAGACACGACTTTAAAAACACAGGCTCTAGCAGTGTGACTCAAACAGTTTTCTCTTTACAGGTTTAATAGAAGGTTCAGATGATCTGAGGATTGTCCTCCTGGGGAAAACTGGAGTTGGAAAAAGTGCAACTGGAAACACTATCCTAGGAAGAGAAGCATTTAAAGAAGATGTTTCTCAGGAGTCAGTTACTAAAGAGTGTCAGAGACAAACAACTGATGTTGATGGCAGGTCCATTACTGTGATCGACACTCCTGGACTGTTTGATACTAAACTTAGTCAGGAGGAGATCCAGAGAGAAATCACTGAGTGCATTTCATTGATTCTGCCTGGACCACATGTGTTTCTTCTACTGATACCAGTGGGACGATTCACTCAGGAGGAGGAAAATGCAGTGAAGAAAATTCAACAGACATTTGGTAAAAACTCCTTAAAGTACACCATAGTGCTCTTCACCAGAGGAGATGGTCTGAAGAAGAAGAATAAGACCATTGAAGAATATCTGGGTGAACCTGGATCGTCTCTGATGAACCTCATTGAACAGTGTGGAAACAGATACCATGTGTTCAATAATAACGAGACTGAAGACCGTACACAAGTGACTAAACTACTGCAGAAAATCAATGACATGGTGATGAAGAACGGAGGAAGTTACTACTCCTGTAAGATATTCAGACAAATGGAAAGAGAAAAACAAGAAGCACAAATGAAGATGTTAATGAATCAAGTAGAGCAACTGAAAAGAGAGAGAGAAGAACTCCTGTCTGAACATGAAAAAGAGAAAGATAAGATGAAGATGAAGATGGAGGAGGAAAAACAGATTCATGAAGCAGAAAAGAAAATAAGAGAAAAAGAATTAAAATTAAGTGAAAAGCAGTATAAAACAGACATAATGAGAGAAAAGGAGAAATTTAAAACAAAACTACAAGTGATTGAGAAAAACAGAGAGAAAGAACAAAACATGTGGGATAAATGTAATTTCAGACTTAAAGAAGAGAGAGAGGAAATCAGAAGAGAAAAGGCAGATCTTCAGGCTAAACATGAAGCAGAAATAGAAAAGATGAAGACAAAGATGGAGGAAGAAAAAAGGAATTATGACACAGAGACCATGAGAAGAAAAGTAGAATTTAGTGAAAACGAAAAAAAGATAAAAAAAGAGATGAAACAAATGCAGAAATATAAAGAGGAAATGGTAAAACAAATACAAGATAATGAGAAGAAGAGTAAGAAAAAAAAAATAAGTTGGATCAAACAACATGAGATGCTCACAAAAGAAATCCAGAATGAGAAATCTCTGAGAGAACAACAGAGCACACTGTATGAAGAGAGAATTAAGTTAATAGAAAAACAGAAAAAAGATGAACTGAGACTAAAACCAGCAAACTATGAAGAAGACAGAAGGAAGGAAATTGAGGAGATGAAAATGTGCTGCTTTTCTTTACAGGTCAGTAACTGAAAATTCATAACCATCAAGTTGGATTTGATTCTGTTATTTATGAGCAAAACTACATAGTTTTCTCTGATATTAGAACATACAAGCATTTTCTACAATATACACTTAACTTTACAGTAAATTATCCTCAGAATACTGCTCTAAATGAGCTTTTCTTATCTACAGTATGACCTCAAAAGCTTCATTCTCTTCTAAATTACATGAAAATGTTTAAGGGCGTACTCGCACTATGTACAGTTGCCTTGAACCGGGCCAAAGCACGCTTGTCCCCCCTCCCGTCTCCCCCGACGGCCCGCACTCACACTACAATCGGGCCTAGGCACGCTTACGTCATCGATGATGCACAGTGAAGATTTCTATAGTTATATTACTTTAGTCCTTAGGGATGCAGTGACACGCAGTCAGATATTTCATCAAACAGATCCGCCACTTTTGGCGCTCATAAACAATCATAAAGTCCTCGTGCTGCTGTAATGATTAGGTTTGCTGAAGGTGCAGCTTTAGTGCAGTGAGGGGTTTGCGTCTTTAATAAACTACGACTGTTTGTGTTCATTGAACAGTAAGAATGATTAATAAATTCACAGTAAGAATGATTGATAAATCCATTTGAAACAATCTTGTAAAAGTCACGTCTCGCTTTCAGTTTCGGGCTTTGGTGCGTTTTGCACTCACACACAAGCGTACCGTGCCAAAGCCCAAGTGAACTGTGCTCTGGCCCACCTCTTCCAACCAGGCCAGGGCCCGCCAAGTGAACTGTGCCTGAGCTTGATTCAGCGCACTCACACTTCAGATCCAGAAAACGGGCCTGGGCAAGGTACAGATAGCATAGTGTGAGTAGTCCCTTAATTTCATATTTGTTTTCTAACCTGTGCTATTTTCAGTCATTTTAGTTTATTGTCTGCTTATTTGACATGTATCAATTGAACTGTTTACAGCGTCATGAAACTGGTCAAAATCCAAAGCTTGAAGGAAACAAACAAGATCAACTCAAAGAACTTTATGACAGACTAAATCTGACAAAAAGACAAGAAAATAAACTGAGAGCAGCAGAGATTCTTGACATCAGCAAGTCTTCATTTCACACTCATGGACCACAGGAAGAGAATGAACTGCTAAACTCATTTCTTCAAAATCTGATAAACATGGACTACAGGTTGAGATACACTGTCATAAAACACAGTACAGAAGATATTCACCCAATGGATGTTCAGATGGCTGTGTTTCATTGTGCTGATGGTTTCCTGAAGCAGCTGATGGTGACTAAACTCTCTCAGTGTCAGTTTGCTCTGCCTCTGTTTGTTCCTGATCCATTTACACAACAGATTGAGTTTCCTCTCTGGACATTCAGACAAATCAACAAGAGCTGGAAGATGAAGACCACTAATAATGAATCCATCAGTCAAACCCAGCCGGTCTACAAGGCTGAGACTCCAATGGTGTTTTTCTTCAGGTTTGGCTCTGTGTCTTCATCTAAATCTCAGCTGGTGAACAGCCTGATCAATGAGAGACACAACACGTTCTTCCACAGGAACTGCCCAGGCAGCAGCAGAACCAGATTACTGATGGACGGAGTGGTGGAGATCGCCTGGTACTGTCCATCTGGGAGAAACACAGATTCATTTGATGACTGTGTTGCTTTCTGTAATCTTCATGGTGACGCAGCAGACAATCAGAAACAATATGAGATTCTGACCAGTATGGCCTCAGTAAATGTCCTTTTCTTGCCAGATTTTGGACAGAAGAACCAATATAAGGGTTTGGTAAGATCACTCTTCAAATCTCCTCAGCCTCTCATTTGCCTTCTTACTGACAATCATAGTGAAAAAACTGAACTGGGAAATGGAAAATATATAATTGGTCTTTCTGACAAAAATCAATGTGATGCATCTAATCAAATAAGAGAGACTATCAGAGAGACTCTGCAAAAAAAGACCTTCAGGCTTGAAGATGTGACTAAACACTCAGGAATCAGAGTAGATGAGGAGGATCCAGAGTGTCAGAGAGGGAAACAGGCAGCACTGAAGATCATGGCATTACTGAGAGGAAAAGATCCATCAACTGTGAAAGAAACAATCCTGCCCTGTCAGGGAAAACTGTGGCATGACTGGTGTGAAATAAACAAAGAGCTGCATCGTCTACGAGGAGAAAATCCAGAGGAAGACAAAAGCAACAAACTAAAGAAGATGAGAGAAATAAGAGAAAAACAAGTGCCCAAAGGAGTGAGTGAGTTTATGAGGACATTTGTTGAACAAATGAATTCACAGAGAGACAATGAAAGAAACTACTTTCTTAGATGGATCATGAACATGTTGGATGACTTTACTTCAGAGAAGCTCTGTGAACTTCATAAAGAGCATGCAGTGAAATGGAATGAAGTCTCAGCATTGAAGAGGATGCCTGATAAACTACTGCAGTCTGAAGAAAAACTAAACAATATATCAGAGCAAATTAATAGAACAAATTTTGGCTTGGAGCTCATCCTAAGAGAGTGTGGTCAGATCTATGAATCATGGTCATCTATGAAGATTAAGGAAGGTCTGCAGTTTGATTTCAGGTCTCTCCCGAGTCTTGCAGCAGAAATGATGATCTCTGGATTCCCCCTGGAGCTGATGGATGGAGATGCTGCTCATGTTCCTCTGATCTGGGTCTCTGCTGTTTTAAATGAACTTGTGAAGAAACTGGGAGACCAGAGACTCTTTGTGCTGTCAGTTTTGGGGATTCAGAGCTCAGGGAAATCCACCATGCTGAATGCCTTGTTTGGTCTGCAGTTTGCTGTCAGTGCTGGCAGATGCACCAGAGGAGCTTTCATGCAGCTGATCAGAGTGTCAGACGAGATGAAAGCACAGATGAACTCTATTGACTATTTTCTGGTTGTTGATACTGAGGGGCTTCGGCACCAGAACTGTCTGGAAAGTCAACAACACACCGTGACAATGAAATGGCCACTTTTGTTGTTGGTCTTGGAAACATGACCCTGATCAATATACTTGGAGAAAACCCAGCTGAGATGCAGGACATTCTTCAGATTGTTGTTCAGGCCTTCATGAGGATGAAAAGGATCAGACTGAATCCAAGCTGCATGTTTGTTCACCAGAACGTCACAGATATTACAGCTGGAGAAAAAAACACAGAGGGAAGGAGACAACTGGTGGACAAACTGGATGAAATGACAAAAATAGCTGCTAAAGAGGAAGACTGTGATGCTGAAAGATTCAGTGACGTCATTGCGTTTGATGTCCAGAAGGATGTGAGGTATTTCCCTCAGCTCTGGGAGGGCAATCCACCAATGGCTCCACCAAACCCAAACTACTGCGAGAATATTCTAGAACTGAAGGAAACTATTCTAAGAAATGCTTCACAATCAGACGGCATAATGCTGACACAACTAAGAGAATGTATTAAAGATCTCTGGGAGGCTTTACTCAATGAACAGTTTGTGTTCAGTTTCAAAAATTCTGTGGAAATCGCAACATACAAGAAACTAGAGACCGAATATGGCAAGTGGACCTGGAGCCTTCGCAGTGGCATGCTGGAAATTGAACAAAAGCTGCTCAACAAGATAGAAAATGAAGCAATTAACAATGTTGAGGAAACTGATCTTCTGACTGATCTAAAAGCAAAAAGTGAAGAAGTGAAAAAGAAAATGTCTGAATTCTTTACAAAAGACAAAGATGCAAACACACTGAATCAGTGGAAATGTTCAACTGAGATCAAAATCAAAGAGCTTCAAGAAAACATTGTCAAAGAAACTATGAGGAAATTAAATGGGGTTCTTCAGCAGCGTCACCTGAAGAAAAACATAGGTATTGAGAGGACACGTCATGAAAATATACTCTTTGAAAAAAGCAAAGAGCTTGCATTAAAATGGAAAGACAAAGCAACTGATGAAAAAACCATGAGAACACAGTTTGATTCCTTCTGGAGACAACAGACCACTGCAATCATTAGTGAAACACCTTTCCCCAAATATATTGACATAATAGGAGATGCGAAAAAGCTCCTCAATTTAGATTGTATGGGAGACAGAAGTAAACAAAAAGATCTTTTCTCTTTGCCAAGCTATTCAGAATATGTAAAGCTGAAAAATCCCAGTGGGTTGAAAGAAAATATAAAAAATTTGTGTAATAAAGCTATAAGGAAGGTAAATCATCTAGCTACAGAGGAAGAACTTCAGATAAAAAACCTAATCTCAGACATTGCTGATCAGACCAATGAAATGATTCAGTTGTTTAACATTGCAAAGATGGGCTACAACATCACCTACATTCAACAACTCAAAGATAACATAAAGACAATGTTAGAGCAACATGAAACAAGGCCAGACGTGAATTATGTGTTCAAGAAAAAGTTCTCCATCGATCTGGTGCTTTGCGTATGCCAAAGATCAAGCAAGACATTCACTGACCAATACCAAATGTTTAGGGAAGCCAATGATCCTGTTCTCTATTTTGAGAGGAAGAGTGAAGAGTACTACAGAATCTTCCAGAAATACTGTAAAGGAGCTTCATCAACTGCAGTTTTTGGTCAGTTTGTTTGTAATAAACTCAAAGAGCCCATTATGCAGAGCGTCTACAAAACAACTGCCAGAGCTTTAGCAGATGAAATGAGGACAAACTGTGAAGCACTGAATGGAAACAGATCAAACCTGGAGAAACACATCCTGAAGACCCTGGCAGAAAAGCAGGATTTTGATGCTTTCATGAGATACATCAACAATCCCAAAGATCATTTTAAGAGTTTTATCAGAGATGAAGTCAATCAGTACATTACTGAAAGATTTAAGGAAAGTGTTCGACCCAAGATGGAAAACAGCATTAAACTGCTGCAGCAACAGATAATGAATGGAGTTCAGGAGTCTTTCAAACATGTTGAAGAGAACAATGGGGATACTAATTTGTGGTTGCATCTTTTCACTCAACAGCTCTCCGGTGTGCTGGTATTCTCTGAAAGTGACCTCACTGAAGTGAATCAGGATGGTGTTGATGTCAGTTTCCTAGAAGATGTGATGGTGAAAGAGCTTCCCTCTATAATGTCTGACATTTGCAAATTCAGTCCTAAAACTTTTATGGAAAATCTTGAACCCACAGACAGACCAGACGAGATTCTGAATTCTCACCTCTGTCAGTGCTGTTGGGTTCAGTGTCCTTTCTGTGCCGCCATCTGCACAAACACCATAGAAGACCATGATGGAGATCACAGCGTTCCTTTCCATCGTAATAATGGACTGAATGGATGGAGCTACAGAGGAACAACAAACCTGTCTATCAACATCTGCACATCAGCAGTGGCCAGTGATGGATCTTTTTACCCAAACAGCTCAGATGATACAGTCCTCTGGAAGGAATACAGAAAAGGAGGTCCTAAGTATGCCTCATGGAGCATCACCCCAGATCTCTCAGAGCTGCCCTATTGGAAGTGGTTTGTGTGCAAATTCCAACAAGATCTGGAAAAGCACTATGAAAAAACCTATGATGGGAGTGGTAAAATTCCAGATGAATGGAGAAAACACACTCAAGAGGATGCTGTTGAGAGTCTGAATAAATACATTTAATAGAACAACATCCAAGACTCTCATACAGAGAGACAATAACTTCCATAGTCTCTGTACATACAGCTGTACATGTACAAGCTATGAGCAATTAAGTGCGACTAGAAGCATGTAGAAGTAAAAAACTGCTTATAAAGACTGATGACTTCCCTGATTTAGAATAGATTCAAATCAAAACAGTAAGTTCACATGAACTGAACCATGTCGAGTCAGCAAGAATATGTTCATACCAAATAAAACAAACTCTTGCCAAGAAACAGACATTTACACAAAAAGCTAAAAAAAAAAAAAATTTTTTTTTGTCATTTTTCTAGTCTAAATATTATTAGTCTAGTCTTAATATGACATAAAATGTAGCTTTAAAGAATGGTTTGATTTTTTTTTTTTTGGCCTGATTCAGAACTTACACGAAGGACATGCAGTGCTTTGTTCAGTAAGTTAACAATGGGTAAAAATGATTGTGATGTACAAATAAAAAAGTGGTTTTAGCTAACGGTGAACAGGATCACCAATTCAGAATCAAAAATGTCAAGTTTACAGAATCTCAATTGTTTGAAAAGATTTATTCTTTATACTGATTTATTGTTTACTGATTTATTATTATGTATTTTTTCCATTGCGTATTACTTTAATGAGTTGATGAGTCCTAAGAACCAAACAACTGATCATTCATAAAGAACTACATATTTAACTATCCCTAATCGTATTTCTTGTTAATAATAAATATTATAATAAGTAAAAGAAACTGTCCGTAGTGTATGTGTGTGAATGAGTGTGTGTGGATGTTTTCCAGAGATGGGTTGCGGCTGGAAGGGCATCCGCTGTGTTAAAAACGTGCTGGATAAGTTGGCGGTTCATTCTGCTGTGGCAACCCCGGATTATTAAAGGGACTTAGCCGAAAAGAAAATGAATTAATGAATTAGGACAGCATATGAAAGCCTAGGTATTTTGTAACAGTTTGAAATAAATGGATAATTTATCTCAATGCCAACAATACAGGCAGGGCCGGATTATCCTATGGGCGTTATGGGCACAGGCCCAGGGCACTTAAGGGCTCCTGGGAGGGGGGGGTACAAAGCAGATTTTGTAGTGTCTATTTAGGCTAAGTGCAAATATTGCACCTCGTTGGATTGAGCTAGTTGAGTGATTTCCGCCCATCACTGTTTGATTGACAGAGACAACAGAACTAAAAAGAGCAGCAATCAGCAGTGTGAGTGGTGTAGCTCGTAAAGCGCATGACAACATGTTTTGACGCAATCGATCCCGGTTCGAATCCAGCATCGAATCCAGCCCCCTACTACATATCAGATTTTGCCTACTCTTCATTACGAGGAAGACTAGTTGGAATCATCAATAAGTGTGTGTATTATAGAAGACTCAGATTCATAGAACTGGATTGGAGAGGTGTTCTATCCAAATCATATGCATTATAAGATTGTAGAAGTTGTACATTAAAAATACCCTTAAATAGAATTGTCAGTGAACCTGAACAAGTAAATTAAAATCCATAAATTTTCACTGTTGTATTAGTATATTTTTTTTCAAAGTGTGCTTTAAATGCTTTAAAAATAAGTTTAATCTCTGTAGACTAGAAATATATGTACTGTATATCATTTATTTAAATAATGCGGGCAATACATTATAGATTAATTTTGTTTAAAAATATTATATTAGTATTATTTGTTAATTCAACTTTAGGGGTGCGGGTCCAGATAGGGAGCCTACAAGACATTGTGTCCAGGGGCCTCTGAATTCATAACCCAGGCCTGAATACAGGAGAGATTAAACTAATATAACTAAACAATTAAAACCAGTGAAAAGACTTAAGAACATCTGTAAATGTAATTATTCATAAAGAAAAAATCAAATCACACACGTGTTTCACAGCAGGTGCACCAGATTAGTCGATCATTACTTAGCATTTTGAAAGTGTCTTGACCTTTCTACCTCGGACGTTTATTGTGCCAAACTCCTTGTTGTTTGAGAGTCATTACCATGGGGAGAGTAAGTTATCTGAGGACTTCAGAACGAGTGTGATGATAAGGGATTTAAAAAGATGTTGAAATCAAGCATTCAACTGTCCATAAAAAAACTCTTCAAGCGGAGGACTTTCAGAACAAATGCCAAGAGTGCAAGGGTAGGGTGTATTAACCTTTTCTCAATTACACTCAACTATAAAGGTACACTAGGGGTGGCACGTAAAGACTTTTCTTAAGTATTAATTGTTTAGTTATATTACTTTAACTTCTCAGTATTGGTAACATTAAGGTAAATACCCATATATTCAGCAATAATAAAATACCAGGGCTTTCAATGGGTGTCCTAATATTTTTTACATGACTGTAAATAATATCATGTAGAATACAAATCCAGGGAAGTGACTTTGAATATAGTTATATAAACTAATTTTAAACAAGTTTTCTATACTACACCACAGTTCACTGTAGTAAAAACTAAAGTATGCTATACTACACTACAGCATTTATTTTATTTTATCAGTTTAATATTACAGTATGGTAGCCCATTCATTAACAAAGAGTTGTAAACACTGTGATATACTGTATATAGTTTAATACACTATATACATTATAGTGTATTAATTATAGTGTATTAATATTATATTATATATATATTATATTATATATACAATTATATTATATATACAATATTATATTATATTATATATACAATATATATAATACATACTACAGCATGATTATACTATAGTATTTACTATAAATGTCTATAGTTTTGATAACAATAATAACACCACGCAGAGTGAACTGGAGGGTTAGTAGTCCTGTGTCTCCCTCTGGTGGCGTGTGTGCGTGTATGTGTGGCGTATTTGTGGGCGGGGTAGTAAATCAAAGAAAGCCCTTGTCATGTGATGTCGAGTCGCGTGAGTGGTAAAGAAGACGAGTCTGACACATCTTCAAGTAAAACTCCTATTAAATAATACTGACTTTTTTTCCACCTGAGATACCGCAGATGATACTCTTGGTTATAGCTACGTGCTGTATTGGTAAGTTTTTGGACTAGCTTGATCAGTTTTCTTTTAAACTCTTTTATCTTTTGCATTGCATGACTGGTGTAATGTTATTGTAAATTAACGGTGCACAATCTCTGTTTCAGGCATTGCTGGTGCTGCTGCTTTTGCAACACCTGCTTTTGAAGACAATAAAGATGAAGAGATTGAGTCGCTAAAAGTGTGTGAAGAACAAAACATCAGCTTCTCCGTTCAGATCGAGACCTCAGAGGAAGATCCGCAGGTATTTGTGACTCTCCTCTGTAACTCTTCATCACTGGAGATGGTAGCTCAGTTAAACTGCATTAAAGGAGAGTGTTCACGCCAATGCTGGAGATCTGAAGATTCACTCATGTTTGACGGACAAAATATGACGCTGATCCTGATAAACGTCACATACAGCCGAGCTGGAGTTTATAAAGTCAGTAAACTCAGCAGCACACAGGAGGAAAACAAGATGTACAATCTCACCGTGTTCAGCAAGTCTCACACAGGTATGTGTCGGGTTTAATAATATGATGAAATGCTTGCGGTGGTTGCATCATCATTGAGGTTGGTTTTATATTCGCGCGTTCGCTTAGTGACAATTGATAACTATATGCTGCTACCTGTTGTATACCATGCTACTATGAATATTGGGTCTGAAATGGCATGAATGCATGACTTTAAAACAACATTAGCACTATTAAACTGACTGAAGATTGTTGTATTTTTGATAGTCATTGGCTGCCAATATGATTTACCTTTTATCATTTAATAACAATACTTTTCTAACTACAGGTCTGAATGTGCGAATAAAGCAACTATTGCATCATCTATGGCAAAACAGGCCTATGCAAAAAAAAAATATGTTGCAAGCCTTTTAGCTATTAATTTATTTTAAATCGAGTTATTAGTGAGGCATTAAAAAGTGCATCTGTAAGCTGAATTGTGTTTTAAATTAATGCAATGAGCATTTATTTCTATTTTGGTATCTATGCTATTTAAAAGTACGCCCATTTAGACGCAGAAGTAGAAAAACTTTATGAATGAACATTATTGAATAATTGAACTCTGTTAACCTCTCGACAGGATGCGTGTTGCGTCATTAAGTGGCGTGAGGGGTATGACCATTTTTGAAGCTGACGTTTTTAAAGTTGTTAAGGAATGCTATAAAACTTATCAACAAATTAAAGAAATGTGTTCATTGGTGATGACTGTCACGATAAACTTGATGATGTTGGATAGACATTGATTTATGATGCTCATTGACCAAGACCGACTGATGCATATCATATGGGAGCTTTTAAAAAAATTTAATTATTATTTTTTTATATAAATTTCGTCATGCAAAGAGCTTTTATCTTTGAAGCAATAATAACGCAACCCATTACAAAGTATTCACATTTAGCTGTAGAAGGCTAACTTTATGAATGAATGACTGAACTCGGGTAACCTCTGTATGATGTCATGATGTTGTATCACGTGGCGTGAGGCGGATTGACAGTGAACACGTACTGTACTTCAAACTAATCATTTCAAGTTGTGTAGTTTAGGAATGTTGTATACAACACAAATAGTTTATTCCAGCATTTATTTTGTGCTAGTTAGACATGATTGTCACGACGTATCTATTTGGAAAATAAAATGGTTTGTCTGATTTATGATGGTGTTTGCATGAGGGTCACCAATACTGATTTAAAACAATTGCATCATTTATTTGATTTTTTAAAATATGTTTACTGTATTAAATTAAAATATATTTTTTGGTTTTAATTTTTCCTTCATGTAACTCAAAATGATATTATTGAAAAAAAAAATATCCTGATCATATATGAAAATGTCTTAAAAATAAATTGAAGTATATCTGAAACTTGTGTAAGAATGAAACCAAAATGATTCAGAGATAATATCTACGGAGAATCCTGCTGCTGGAGCTCTCTAACCAAATATAATGCATTAGATTATTGTGATGTAATGCATGAGATAACCTTAAAAAATTAAATGATTAATCGAGATTTGTGCCTTTTGCTGTGAAATGACATCTGACAGAAGAGGACTCCGCCTGCCATTAAAGCCTTCGTCGGACAGTTATTTATAAAAATAATGTCAAAAATAGGGAAAGGGAGAAGTACTGGACAAGTCAATAAATATACAGGACGTCCCGGCTAATGCGGCCAGTTAGCCTTGAACCTCATGGATAGGGGCAGATTTTGTTGGGAAGTAACTTTAGCCTTTAGCCATAAAGATGCCTCCTCTCCTCTTTCTTTTGCGTTTGCTAAATCCACTTGTCCACTCAATTTTGATCTATGACAGATACTAGCGTCACACTACAGTTTGCTCAGTTAAGCGTGGGTTGTTTCAACACTGACGTTTCCGCGCTTGACCAAATGTTAATGAACTGCTGCATCTTTCCATTAAACATTTCGATAGTAAACTGATGTTTTAACTTTCTGTCTCCAACATTGCAATGTAATTTTCTAAGTTGTCTAAACTAGACAATTAAAATATGCTGTAAAAAGTGTAGGTTGATAACTATTTTATTTTGGCTGGAAATAATTTACTGCTGGTTTTGTCTGACCAGAGAACTGCACAATTTTGCACTGAAAACCCTAATAAGTTGACTGAACTAAATTAATTGAGTAAACTCGTTGCCTCAATTTAATTGAGTAATGGAGTCTCCCCAAACTTACATATTTAGGTTTATTTAACTCACTATATTTAGTACTTATAATTTAGTACTTATTTAGTACTTATTTAGTACTTAAATAAACGTAAATTTGCAAGTTTTGGGAGACTCCATTACTCAATTAAATTGAGGCAACGAGTTTACTCAATTGATTTAGTTTAGTCAACTTATTAGGGTTTTCAGTTTGTGTGTGTGTGTGTGTGTGTGTGTGTGAATTATATAAAAATGTTTCAATATGAACATACAATAAATGAAAAAATGTTTAAATAAATTCAAAACAAAAAATAAGTAGCCATTTATTCACATTATGATGAATAATTATACCTAAAGCCATTTGTTTTCTGGACCTTGTACTTTTTTGCACATACTGTATGTCACACATATTAGACTTTTGCAGTCAAGACTACATTTGTGAAAATGACCTATTTTTTTTCAAAGGATTAATTATGATTTTGAGCTCACTACAGTTGAAATCTTAAGTTTATGCATTTTCATGGTACATAAGTAAAATTAACTCATATTTTTACGTAATGGGACCAAAATGCAAATTTTTTATTCAGTCAACTTTACTTAATTGTTTAAGTAAAGACAACATTAGGGTTTACAGTGTGCAACTGACGCAGTAGAATTGTGTAAAGTGAGATCCGATACAGCATGTGTAATCCTTGCTCTATTTTAAGTGAATACAAATGGAGGGTGTTCGGTTTCTGGGTTTTTGGAGTCGACTCTGATTCTTGTCTCTTAATTTTGGAGTCGGCGGAATTGACTCCGGAGTCGACTCCAAAAAACCTGGAACCGACCATCCCTAATTTCAACCCACATTTAAATTAATTACATTTGAATTCAAATTAAATGATATTGGAAGAATTAACCCAGCATTATTTTTTGCCCAAATTTGAGATGGAAAAACCGTGTATTTTCTTTGCGTATAATAAATGTGATTAGCACCTGAAAAAACAAACAAACAAACAACATAAAACACACGTTCATTTGTATTTTTTAAACCTAATTTGTGTCCAAGGATATTATTTACACTTATCTGTTTATAACACATTTATAACACAAACACATTTGTGTTTCTGTTGTCCCTCACAGAGCCTCCTCTCAGCAGTTTGAGCCCACCACGATCGTCTTCACCCCTGTACAACATATTAATCACTGCAGGATGCACAGTGGTGGGCATCCTGCTGGTCTTCATCATTGTTGCTATCATCAGTGTCTCTTGTAGGAAAGCAAAGCACAAAAGGCAAGTATGATCAATTTACAGAACAATTTATTTTACAATAACTTTTTATAACAGCCAATGTCAGAATGTTGACACAAAATGTACAACCATTAACAAAATGGCACATTTTCTTCACTTCCTGTCCTCCCAAAATGTACACGACACAGTACACAAGTCAAAATGCATGTCACAAGTCAGTATACAGTATGCAAATTAAAGATACTTTACTCATTGAACTAAAATCACCTGTTCAAAATAACATTAACATCTAATTAACAGCGTTTCAAAATGCAACTCACTCACTTCTACTGAAATAAGTGTATTGATTTAAATAAAATTATGTACTGATCAACTGATACAAGCGCTCAAAATAATAACAATTGTTGCATTACTGATGATGTACAGTATTACATGTTTAGATGAAGAATTGGTGTGACTTAGGGCTGCATGATATCGAAAAAACTGGCATTGCAATATTTTGTTGTTCTACGATTATGTATATTGCGATGTGATTATAATTTCACAATATGACTTCAGGAGCTATTTAGAAAAGCCTTCATAGTTTTACATTGGTTGGGATGATTTGTAGGGGAGCACATCTGGATAAAATAATCACAATTATCCAAAGGATCCCATGACTACATCTTTGGGCTCACCACAGAGATGTGTTCTTTCTCCTCTCTTTAATCCTATACACAGATATGTGTCGTAGTCACTTTAAAAATCGGTACATTCTTAAGTTTACCGATGACACCATTATTGTAAGTGTGTTGGTGAGGAGGGAGAACATTTACCGGTTGTTGAGTATTTTACAAATTAGTGTCGGGAGGCTTGTCTACAGCTGAACACAGAAAAAACAAAGGAGATGTGCATTGATCTGCGGTGGAAGCAGGAAGTAGTTTTAGATATGGTTGATAGCTGTAGCTACCTGCCGGTTATTAAAACAGTCCATGCTTCCCAAATACTGATGTCCATGCATTTAGTTTATTGAACACCATGAAAACTAAAGGATAAACAAACAAGCAAACCAAATGTTTTACACAAACACAATCAAAATTACATCAAAATAAACCAATAATATACAAACTATGTTTCATTTACCGTGCTGGCCTGATAACCAGCAGTAAAATAAGCAGGAGCATTTAACAGGTGCCTGCATTGAGGTCTCACTATGCTGTCCATACAAACTCTCGCAGGGTAAATCAATCAAAGAGGATCATGTGACCTCTGACTCAAGCCAACCAGAAACAAGGAAATTACATAAACCAATATGTTTTCCAAATAATGAATCAAAAATACAAGCTGACCGGTAAACGATCGCTACAATAAACACCAGATTGAATTAGTCGAAAGTTATAAGTACCTAAGTACTGTTATTGATAATAAATTAAATTTGAATAAAAATACTGACTATATCGGACAGGCCAACAAAGACTTTACTGTCTGCAAACATTAGTGATGTTTAATATTGAAGGACTCTGATGGTGGCGTTTCGTAAGGTCTGTGTAGAATCCATTTGAACTTTTCATCAATTTGTTGGCTTGCTTCTTTAACGGGCCATGCAAGGTGTTTTCACACCTTTAGTTTGGGAAAAAGTCTGGAAAGTGCAGTGTGACTATTGCAGATTCAAACATTGCGATATCAGTGCTGAAACGATATATTGTGCAGCCCTAGTGACTATTAAATGTGATTTCACAAGGAAACAAGCAAAACGTTCCCCTTCATCTTTCATTTTGGGGGAACTGTATATTTAAGAATTGATTTGTGCAATAGGAATAGTTTGGATATGATGCATTTGCATTATTGTATTTCTTCTACACCATCATCACTTGGTTTTCATGGCATTATATAATTGTGTTTTACACAGGTGACTTTTAACCCAGTGTCCCAGGATGACGATAGTGCAGCCAGCAGTAGTACTGTTGTATGAACGTGGAGAAATGATTTTAGATGCCCGTATCAACTATTGCTGGGGGAAAAAAAGAGGATCATCTGATAGAATATTTTCCTGACATTCTCAAGCCATTCTCTACCTATTTAAATAGCACATATACTCTTTAAAATGACTATTTTATTGAATTTTTTTTTTGGCAATGATGCCATAGAGAAAACTGATTGGTTCGCTGAAGAAACTGTCAGTTAAACCAACATAGGCTCATTCTGAAAACGTAGTCAGGCAGTTGAAACCGTCCTCCTTGTGGATTTATGTGAGAACAGCAGGCACGAATGGCACAGAAATTCGAGATCTAAAAAAGCATACACATCGACTACTGGTGGATTCCAGAAAACAATAAAAACTGCAAAAAAATAAAAATAAAAACAAAGCTCCTGGGTGTAATGAATCGTCACCGAGATTGGGATCCATCGTGCAGTTTATTATTATCACAGTAATCAATAGTGATGTGACGTTGTGCGCCGAGGCTTCGAAGCATGTATCAAAAAAACGATACATCTCGCAGTGAAGCAGTGTACCGGAGCTTGATTCGTTTTGCCATCATCACGTGATCAGTGACGTCCGAAGCTTCATTTTCGCCTTTACCCATGTGACTGCTTCGAATTTTGATTCAAAGGTTTAAACACCCTCATAGTAAAGTGTATAGCGAGAGAATTGGCGTCTATTACATACATTTGTTTCAAAGCACTGCACCAGTCCCACACACCAGTAATTAAACTAAACTACAATAGTATTTTTTAGTAAAAAGGTTTTGAACAATACTAAAGTGTATTAGCGTATTTTTTTTATGACTATCTTTAAAGAAAACCACTGCATATCGTAGTATTGTGTTTCACAGAGAGGATCTGGTGAATGCCACCCTGAAGCATCGTTCATATAGCGTCCTCCTAGAGCACTCGCCTCCCAATTAGGATTCGCTGGTTCGATCCCTGCTTGGAGCGGGACTAATTGTATTATGATAAACTTTTGAATACCTTGGATTTTACTAAAATCATCAGTTGTGTAATGTAATATATCTTGTGTAAAAACTACAGTAATTGAGTAATTTGTTTATATTGCTGTTGTTGTATTACTACATGAATGAGTTGGTCAGTTGTGAACATTTGACATTATGGCAACACAGTGCTTTCCCACACTTTCACCAGAAGAGGTCCTCATCGAGCTCTGATTTAGAAAGCTTCGAGTAACGAACCTTTTTCCGATACAATTGAGTCGAGCGCTTCACTGGTTCAGAAAGCTTCATTTCACCATCAGTAGTAATCAAACAACGGCAGAGTAACAGAATCGTGGTCATAAACAGGCAAATGGTCAGGGCTGGCAGCAAGGGATCGGAGACGGTAAACAGGGAAGGTCACAACAGGAAAATCAAAGTAGTGTATAAACGCTCAGAAATGTCAACTAGTGGCAAACAAGACTTCGCAAAGAATGAAACAAACCAGTCTGCTTAAATAGATGGCGGAGTGATTTCAGCTGTGCCCGTAATCAAACAGATACGGGGTAGATGGGAAATGTAGTGAGGGAACTGTCAGTTAATAATGAGGTGATGGTGCCCTCTGCTGGTTAGAGAAGGGAATCACGGAGTTTGTCTCTGTGACACTGCGACTTATTTGGTGCTCTCCAGAAATGTGTATATGAGGGTACATTTTCAGAATGAGCCTGGGTTCAGTTAAACTGTTGTTTTATAGGGAGTTGGGCGTGGAGTATACATCCATTTGGGATGCATCCTTAATTTTTGTACATCTAATTTAACAGGTGCTCATTTTAATGATAATTTTGTATTCACAAGATCACGAATCTGCCGTTTGATCCTTTATTATTAATTCAGCATTATTATTATTTTATTATTGTTATTATGGGTCCAAGACAAGCACAAGGTTTGTTCACTAGAGGGAGCTAAACGATAATGAATTACACACAGTATATCCCCTTTGTTGAATCCCCTTTGTTTTTATAATTAATGTTTACTTAATATAGTGATTATTATTTATTTAAATACTTTATTTTCTTTTTTAACGATAATTTAAAAGCATGTTTTCCTGATGTGTTAAATTACCTTACAGAGAAATATGTTTAATTATTAACAGAACTTCACAATAACATTATTTATTTTATGTTAGTAAGAAAATGCCTAAGTTACTGTGAATTTCTTCCCTAAATGCTTTATTTTGCATTGTGATTATTATTAATATATATTATTATTGTTTACTAAAATATGTATTATGTTTTTATTAAAGCACTTTTTATATTTATTTGTATTAAGCATTCCTAGAGATACAGTAACAAAATCTTTAAAAACCTTTCAACAGTTTATAAGCATAAGTCCATCACTATTTTAGATTTTGCATCAATAATAAGCTAATTTAGACAGATATTTCCTCCTTTTTGGCAGCATGTATTTTATAAAACTCTTTCATCAACCCTTAACTTTTCACTGGAGATTTTTTTGTGAGTGATACATATTTGTTATTTATGCATAGGTTAAAAATGGACTTTATTTTGTGCAATTTTGCAAAATGAACCAAACATCCTGTTGTTTTGCATTTGAGGTGTTGAATTTATGTAATGCATGAATTTATTTATCATGTTTTCTTTTTTTTCTTTTTTTTTTACATATTCATGTTCAAATATATAGACAGAAAACATGAATAAAGATCAAATAAAACACATTCTCACATTCTGTCATTTCCGTTTCTTGTGTGTGTTTGCTAAACTGTTTATTGTGATTAAATCCATATTAAATGTCTCACAAAGCTGTTAACCACTTGAAAACCCACTAATACACAAAGATATAGATGTACAAAAACATTTTATGCATGTTGTATAATATAAAATCCAGCTTAGTTATACCATGGGTAATCCTTCTTAAAGTATATTTCTAGCTGATAACAAACTTCCTAACCTAATTCTAACCTAATTAATGGGTGTCCTGGTGGCACAGTGGGTAGCATGAGCGCTTACAGCAAGAAGATCACTGGTTCAAGCCTCGGCTGGGTCAGTCGACATTTCTGAATGGAGTTTGCATGTTTTCCCGTGTTGGCATGGGTCTCCTCTCTTTGTTTCCCCCACAAATCCAAAGAAATGCGCTATAGAGTAATTGGATAAGCTAAATTGTTCATAGGGAATGAGAGTGTATGGATGTTTCCCAGTGATAGGTTGCAGCTGGAAGGGCAACCGCTGTGTAAAATGTGCTGGATAAGTTGACAGTTCATTCCGCTGTGGCGACCCCAGATTAGTAAAAAGACTAAGCCGAAAACAAAATGAATGAGAGAATTCTTGTTAATTATTTAATTAAATGTGTACTGTTTCAATAGGTTTTATTCACTTAAACATAAAAAAATAACAATTGTATGGTGAATTAGTTATTCATTCATTCATTTTCTTGTCTGCTTAGTCCCTTTATTAATCTGGGGTTGCCACAGCGGAATGAACCGCCAACTTATCCAGCAAGTTTTTACGCAGCGGATGCCCTTCCAGCCGCAACCCATCCCTGGGAAACATGCACACACACACTCATACACTATGGACAATTTAGCCTACCCAATTCACCTGTACCGCATGTGTTTGGACTGTGGGGGAAACCGGAGCACCCGGAGGAAACCCACGCGAAGGCAGGGAGAACATGCAAACTCCACACAGAAACGCCAACTGAGCCGAGGTTCGACCCAGCGACCCATCAACCTTCTTGCTGTGAGGCGACAGCACTACCTACTGTGCCACTGCCTCGCCTTGAATTATGTTAAACTATAACTTATTCAACTAATTTAGCAATGTTTCAGCTTTATTTTTAAAGTCATGTGAGCTGTTACTGGTTTTTATAAAATAGGGTAAAAAGTGAGAATTCATTAGATTGAGATTAGAAATAAGTTTGTTCTGGATGTCTATTATACTTTTAGAGATCATTTGTTTCTGTATAGAAATTGGTTCTTCGTTATAAACAAACTAAAATTGAGTAAATAAAACAAAACAAAAATCATGATTACACAGAAGCAGCAGCAGATCCTTTCTGAGTTTAGTAAAACCTTGGATGCTCAAATCTTAAACAAGTTTAAGTTTCACAATTCTGACATTTTTGTTTTTTTTGCAGTTGAGTTTAGGTTTTGCAATTCTGACTGTTTGCATGTTCTTCCCGTGTTGGCGTGGGTTTCCTCCGGGTGTTCTGGTTTCCCCCACAGTGCAAACATTCTTCCTTTACCCTCCCCGCAAAATTTACAAAGTTATTACGTGCCACAGTCAGATCACCCTGCAGCCCAAGACCGGTTACTCACTTAAGCTAAGCAGGGCTGAGCCTGGTCAGTACCTGGATGGGAGACCACATGGGAAAACTAGGTTGCTGTTGGAGGTGGTGTTAGAGAGGCCAGCAGGGGGCGCTCAACCTGTGGTCTGTGTGAGTCCTAATGCCCCAGTAAAAGTGAAGGGGACACCATACTGTTAGTGGGCGCCGTCTTTCGGATAAGACATTAAACCGAGGTCCTGACTCTCTGTGGTCATTAAAAATCCCATGGCACTTCTTGTAAAAGAGCAGGGGTGTAACCCCGGTGTCCTGGCCAAAGTCCCTCAATTGGCCCTTCCAATCATGGCCTCCCAATCATCCCCATTCATCGAATTGGCTCTATCACTGTCTCTCCACTCCACCAATAGCTGGTGTGAGGTGAGCGCACTGGCGCCGTTGTCCTGTGGCTGCCGTCGCGTCATCCAAGTGGATGCTGCACACTGGTGGTGATGTGGAGAGACCCCCCCCCCCTTGTGAAGCGCATTAGGTGTATGGCCATACAAAATAAATGCGCTATATAAATACACATTACATTACATTACATTAAATATTCAATTCCGTATTTTTCCCTTCATCACCTAAACAGATTGCAGAAAATGTGCAGAGCCAGGGTTGTGATGCTGAAACTGTTTTTTGATGTTTTATTATGTACAGCGCTATGGAAACCATGCTTTAGAAATAATAAATACAAATTTTCAAAGTCATTTAAGCAGTTTTAAGTCAGGTTTATATTATGTTTGTTAAAATAGGAAGAATAATTTGACTGAGCCTAAATTGAAGGAGAGCAACAGTTTATTAGCAGTGTTCTGGATATGTAATTTATAGAGCATATTTTCAAATATAAACTGGTACTTACAGTTAAAAACAACAACCAAAAAATAAGTAAATCCTCAAAATCATGATCAGACAGAAGCAGCAGCTCTTTTCTGAGATGAGCAAAACCTCAGATGCTCAAATATGAATAAAACAGTGGCGATTCCCAAAAGAGCAGACACAACCAGTCGAACCAGAGCCTCAGTGACGCCACAGTAATCCTGACCATCTGAAAGAGGAAGAGATGTTCATAAACATCTGCAGTGTTATGAAATGTCTATTTGTAGAAGCTGGATTAAGAGAGTTCGATTGATTCACCTTGCTGTGTTGATCTGCAGACGTCTCTGATCTGCATCTGGATGCTCTTGTTGCTGACTGGATTTTCCGCGGTGCAGCTGTAGTTCTCTGCATCTTCATACTGAAGCTCTAATGATAAACTGAGGCTGATGTTGAGCTCAGGACTGCTGCTCTGCTTCATCAGTTCTCCTCCTTTATACCAGGAGATCAACACGTCTTGGCCATTTTTTACTGAGCACAACACTGAGCAAACCGGATTTGTTTCCTGCGATGCACCTAATAGACATCAAAAATGCTTATGTTTAATCTGTTGTTTACCTAATTATGGTGGCTTGAGAAAGCCAACATACTGTTCACTACATAAAATTATTCCGTTCATACTACAACCACCAAACTAACTCTAAACTTCCAAACTATACTAAATTAATTTGCAATATCTTTTCCAACTGATCCGACTCACAGGTTTTCTGAAAACTGACCGGGGAAATTCAGAAAAGTCTCATTGACTTAACATAGGACCAAACTTTGTGACCCCATAACTTTACACCAGACTGTCATACAGACTTAAATTTGGGCTCATTTAAACCCTGACTACCAAACTGCCAATCACTGATGACATTTAAATTTATTAGCCACACCCTAGCAACCACTTACAGCACCCTAGCAACTGTCCCATAGAATTCCATTGTAAAAAAAAACTGACATTGACTTTACATAGAACATACTAACGACATACTGATCCATAGAATCCATGCTAGAAACACGCTAGCAAAATGCTAATTCATACTAGAGCCATGCTAACAACATGATAATTTATGCTAGAAACAAGCTAACAACAAGGTAATTTGTGCTAGAAACATGCTTGCAACATGTTAAATCATTCAAGAACTATGCTAATTTGTTAGTAACTGCCTAGCAACTACCCAGAACACCTTAGCAACCACCTAGCAACACCTTAGCAAACACCTAGCTACCAATCAAAACACCCTAGCAAGACATTAGCAACCACCTAGCAACACCTTAGCAACCACCTAGCAATGCCTTAGCAACCACATAGCAACACTTTAGCAACCACCTAGCAACACTCTAGCAACCACCTAACAACCACTCAGAACAACTTAGCAATGACCTAGCCCCTTAGCAACCAATCAAAACACCCTAGCAACACCTTAGCAACCACTCAGAACACCCTAGCAACCACCTAGCAATACCTTAGCAACGATATAAAACACCTTGGCAACCGCCTAGCAACACCTTACAACCACCTAGAAACACTTTAGCAACCACCTAGCAAACACTCAGAACACTCTAGCAACACCTTAGCAATGACCTAGCAACACCTTAGCAACAGCCTAGCAACGAATCAGAACATCCTAGCAACCACTTAGTAACCACTCAGAACCCCCTATCAGCTAAACATGCTAACCTATATGTAGTTTTGACTGTTTTAAACTAATTAAAAACTACTTCAAACTTTCAGACGAGGCTTTCTCAAGCCACCATAAAGTTTGCCTTCGAACTTTACTTTTCTAATTGTATTAATTATTACAGTATACAAATCATAAAGTCATACCTGTTGAATGGTCCACAGATGACCTTCTCCTAATGGCAGGTAAAGAGACTGATGCTTTGGACAAGAAGAAACTTTTAAAAGACCAATACAGCAGTGATTATGATTACATGTTATTTGTTAATAGTTTCTGTAACTTACCATAAACGATAACTTTATATCTTCGTCCTAGCATGTGTTTATTGGTGATGATTAATGCTTTATACAGTCCAGATTCATTGATCTTGATGTCTGATAGAGTTAAAATCCCCGTCTCCCTGTCTAGATTTACTCTGCCAGTGAATTGTACGTCATAATGAGTGTAAATATTCCCTTGATGCATCTGTGCAAGGCGGGTTTTTAATCCGCCATTTTCAAACGTCCACAATATCTGAACGGTTTCGTGAAGATCATCGAGTTCTGGAAGCAGAGTGAGAATATCTCCCTCCTTTATGTTAATCAGGGTTTCGACGTCATCAGCCTTTCCATGCACTGAAATGAGGTGAAAACAGGTAAAATAAATATTACTTTGATATTGACAAGTTTGTTTCCTAAATGCATTTTCAATTTTAGTGGTTTCATGTTGTTTATGGTCAGCACAAACAGAACAAACCTGTATTTTTATTTTTATTTTCTCGCATATATACTAAATAATACATTGACAAATATGAAAATCAGTCAATGCAAGATTTTGCAGAGACATTTCTTAATATATACTTCCATCCTGAAGTGATTTTAAGCTAAAACTTATGGCATTGTTTGCTTCAATTCTCCAGTTTTCCTGTGAACCTTTGACCTTTTTTATTTTTAATCCCAATGAACCACTCAAAATCCTGGACATTCATTTGGCCCATTGTTTACGAGGCTTGGATGAAGTGGACAGGTAAGAAGGTCACGTGACATACATTGGCATTTTGACACTTGTGTTTAGTACCCCTTATACTTTTGTATTAATAGAGTATGATTAGGCTAAACAAAAGACCTCATCATGTGTTTATTTTGTTTTCATTTAGTTAGATGTTGTTTGGGTTTTGTTCTTTTCTTTTGTGCCGAGCACATTCCTTCTGCATAGATTCAACAAGATACTAGGAATATTCCTCAGAGACTTTGCTCCATATTGACATGATAGCATCACACAGTTGCTGTAGATTTGTCGGCTGCACATCCATGATGTGAATCTTCTGTTCCACCACATCCCAAAGGTGCTCTATTGGATTGAGTACTGGTGACTGTGGAGGCCATTTGAGTACAGTGAACTCATTGTCATGTTCAAAAACCAGTCTGAGATGATTCACGCTTTAGACATGGTGCATTATCCTGCTGGAAGTAGCCATCAGAAGATGGAGACACTGTGGTCATAAAGGGATGGACATGGTCAGCAACAATACTCAGGTAGGCTGTGGCGTTGACATGATGCTTAGTTGGTACTAATGAGTCCAAATTTGTGCCAAGAAAATCTCCCCCACACTATTACACCGTGTACACTGTGTACAAACAGTTGGCGAGTGTATACTCTTGTATTTGTTTGTTTTAATGGTTTAAAAAAAAAATGTTTACGTATATTTGTAATATTCCGGATTGTTTTGCCATGAAGATAGCCAGTAACTTAAAAATAAACAGTTTTCGGTACTTAGTTTTTCATGTTTCCCCCTTTTTATGCTTTTGAATTGCTTTATGAGAGCTGGATCTTTCCTCCAACAATTTCCAATGTTGAAAGGTTTGAAAAATTTACTTTTATCGAAGTTTTTAATAGTCTAAAGTGATATATTGTCTGGATTTTTGTTGTATATTAAGCTACAAAAACCATGTAATAAATTGACTGTACAGTTATTTCACAGACTTATTTCTCTACTAAAATGTCAACAAAATAAGTCACTTTGTTAAACTGTAGAGTTGAATTGTCTAAATCAAAAGTCCACAGAGCAGAGATCAACATCTCATAATGCAATTCACAACCACAGATAAACAAAACACTTGTGAATCACAAAATATGGAAAGTGTTAACTAGCATATTTTTTAACAGTGTGGTATTAAATAAAATACACAATACAACACACTAAATAAAGCAATAAAAAACGATCAGTCTTACAGAACTATTAAGTATCTCAAAATCACAGATTAAATGGTGATTATTTGAAATGTGCATAGAATAGTTTTGTTATTTAATATATATGAATCAGTTTATATGTTATCTGTATTTTTAAAAACAATGTACAGCACTTTGAACAACTTCTGTTATATTAAAATGTGCTTCCAATTACATCTCATTTGAGTATTAGTAGACTGCCTGCTTAATATCTGTTGGTACAGCTCCTTCAACAGATATTGAACTGACTATAAGAAACTTTGCAAGTACATGTCAACTTACACTAACCATAACCTAGCAGTCTACTCATAATCTAATGAGTATTAGTTGGCATGTAGAGGCAATGTAACTTAAGTTCAACAAACGGACCATCAAAATAAAGTGATACCAATAATACAAATCTAGTTGCCAGAATAAATAAATAAATAAATAAATAAATATATATATATATATATATATATAAATAAAATGTGCTGCAATATCTCCCAAACCACTCTACACAAGGGTTATCTGTTTATTTACAGTTCTAAATTGCATTATGAGATGCTGATCTCTGCTCTGTTCAACTTCTGATGTTGAAAATACAACAATTCAAGTGACTTTTATTGACATTTTAGTAGCTTGAAATAATATCATGTATAAAAAATAGAGAAAAATTGTAAGTAAAAATTGTAGCAAAAGTCAATTTCAAGGTTAAGAGTTGCTGGAAGAAAGATCAAGATCTCATAATGCAATTCAAAAGCATAAATAAACAGGGGAAAATAAAAACATGAATCACAATATTTAATTTATAGATTTTTTTTACAGTGCATTAGACATTATCTTATAAGAGGATTATAGTTGTGCAGCTGTTAATAGATTTGTTCTGTTTGCATCTTCATTTATCAATTGTTATGTGGTCATTATGGAGTTCTTGTTTTTGTTGTCTGTCATAAAGGTTTGTGTTAGATGTTGTGGTTTATATGCAAGACGTATACAATACTGTCTGCACATATCTTCATATCAAATTGGGTTGCATTGTGACAGTGGTTAGAAATCTGAAGACATCTTGACCAGAACAACTGATTGAACTGTGATTTGATTTTTTAAAGATCTTAGATCATTTTTTTCATGCATGTTGTGTGTGTGTGTGTGTGTGTGTGTGTGTGTGTGTGTGTGTGTGTGTGTGTGTGTGTGTGTGTGTGTGTGTGTGTGTGTGTGTGTGTGTTTATTTATTTAGCATTGCAGCACTAGCTGGTCTGTGGTTTGACAGTATCTAAAGGAGTGATGAAAAGGAAGTAGGTTTATTTTAAAGTTACAGACAGTAAATGACTCAACCTTGACCTGAAGTTTTTAGATTTTTGCACGTAAAAAGAGTAAAACAAAGCAATCAATATGTGTCAGATTTAAGTTTAAGGCATAGCCTGCAATTTTGCAAGCAATTACAATACATGAAATAAAATGTAAAATAGGCTTTTTTTTGGTATGTAGACATACAGAATATATGTTGTTCATTGATATAACTACATTTGATTAATGAATAAAGCATAAAAATAAAACCAGTTAAGTTGCATATTAAATAGGTCAAATGTTGACCATCATTTTTATGAAAATGAAAGTAAATTTCCAGTTCACTCTTTGCATTGACGACAATGAAATAAAATCCCATTTACTAAAAGCAGTTAAAATATAAATATGTGTTTGATTTGAGTATCTTACCTTCCATGCAGATGAAAAACAGTATGAAAGCCCACATGCTGATGATGAACACGAAATGAAGAAATATTGACGTTATGCTAAGTTGTTGTTCTCTCTGTGAAGCCCCTCGGCTTGACTGAAAAGGACGGGCTTTTCTGAGGAAGTAACACCTGAAATGAAACCATTTATGACACCAAAGGGTGCAGCGTTTGAGTGATGTAATAAAAACTATCCTGTCATCCTTATTTTACATCTACATTTTTTCATGACATGGTTAAACGCGTAGCTTTAGGAAAAAATTGAACAGACAGATGTTAAAAAAAGAAAAAGACACAAATGTACACACAACTATTTTAGTTAGTTATTTTTCCAATCCTTTAGCAACCTTTTTTAAAGCCTTCTAACAATATGTCTAACAAACAAGTCAACAGAGCAATGAATGGGATAATATTTGGTAAAAGGCTTATGTTTAAATAAATAGGGAAAATGTATACATGTATGTCCTACATTCTGTAAAATTAAATTAGTTTTTAATCATAAATCTTCACTTCAGCAGTGTTTAATTCACCAGACGTTGTAGAATTATTCATAAAATGTGCTTATAGTGTTAATGATGTTAATGTTATAAAGTGATGTTAATGATATATAATTTGCTGGATATACACAATTTTGTGCTACATTGTCTGACTGTCCTCAAAAAATAAAAAAGCTGATTTCTTGAGTTTTTAAAGCGGATTTAATCTAATGTTCAGACTGTTTAAAACTAGAAATATGTTAAATTAACCCATATTTAACAACAACAACAACAACTTAATCGCATATTTTAATAATATTTTAGAAAACTTATTCTACAAAAATGTTTGCAAGTAATCAACTCAGGAAGCATTGTGATATTAGTTTACTTTTTCTTTACTCTTTTCACCTGTGGTGTCTTGAATAAAATAACATTTGATAGTGTTTCTTTTTTATATTATCTATTTTTGTTCCTATTCTATTTATACAAAGGTAACTGAATTTATGCAAGTCTGTAAAGAAATAAATTACTTAAATAAATATATTTAAAACAAACTTTACCGATAAAGTTGAAGGGGCGGGAAAAAAAGCGCGTGCACAGAGTGCGCCAAAAAGTGCGCGAATAAAGTTCTGACGTAGGAGCCGTTCAGTAATGGCGTCGGTCAGTGTTGCTGGAAGATTACCGGCGTCTTTCTTCGTAAGTGGTTTTATCTTCTTTCATTCGTAAGTACTCTTGTTTTACGCACAGGTGAATCCACATCAAAGCAAAGTTTTCCTTGTGAGGTAAGTGTTGTCATATCAAAAAAAGTTTTTGTCGTTTTATGTATCTTTGCGCATAGAACTTACCGCAAATTGTACGTTAGTTCATCCTAGAGTCCCGTTCTAGACAACCTAACGTAAGGAAATTCAGTTTTTTTATATTGAAATGCCGTTGAAGCACTTTCCCCCCAATAATCACTTAATATTGAACAGATACTAGTATTTTACAGTGTATGTTAACTTACTTCTTGAGACTGATCACCCACACTCGCTTTTACTCAACCAACGTTAACATTTGTTTGCGGAGTCATCATTACGTTAAGCCGTTAACGTTACCTTTAAAAAAATAACAATTGTAATATAGAAACTCTCATTTAAACAGTTTACTTGTGAACAAAATTAAAAATAGTATTCAGGATTAGGGAAAACGTAAAGGAATAGCTTTATCTGAAACTTTTAAACCAAATACTTTGCTACAACAAGCTACTTTTTAGTGATAACAGGCTCTTAATTTAGACCATTTTGAGGGATGTAAACAAAAACAATGGTCCCAACATATTGCCTGTTTTACAATTTGCAATTCTATAGCTTTCGAGAAAGCAAGAAAAGCCACATATATATAGGCATAACATTAAGTAATGATTGAATTGCCTCTTGATACATTTATCAAATAGTTTGATAAAAAGCAGGACATGTTTATGGGACAATGACATGACCACATTGAAATGGTCCATATTATCATAAACCACCATTAAGGTTATTAAAGGGTTTTACAACACAGTAAACTGAAGGTTTGGTAACAAAATTCTATATTATTTAAGTACTAAAAACTATATTCTTGGGTTTGGATGTATAAGGAAGATGCTATAGCTCTTCACAGAATCTGTTTAATTTTGTCAATAATATTTGTCATTGATGTTATTTGAAGAGCATTGACCTATGTGTATATGTGCTTATATTTGATAGATTGGCTTATATCTTTAATTACATAGGGTTACTTACAAGGGTTACATATAGGCCATTTATATATATATATATATATATATATATATATATATATATATATATATATATATATATATATATATATATATAAATAATCCTAAACCATATAATCCCAAGATAACATTGAAAATCCTGCGATGTGAATATTGCAGATGCCTACATTGTGATATTGATGCTGAAACAATATATCATGCATCCCTAGATAATGTTAACATTTTTTTATGGTTTTCTTAATTTTTCCTATTTATTTAAATTCTATGCAATATATCACCTAGGATATTCATTGAGGTGTACTTTTTTTGCGTCGTGATCTTAAGATATTTTGTTAAATTCATTACAGGTATGTCTTTTGCACTAATGTAATGTATATACACCAAATGTCTAATTGTATTATATTGTATAAAAAGTATTATTAAAAAGACCTGTAAGAAACATAACTTATTTTCTGCTGTGCACTGTACATGCTTACAAATCCATATGTAAAATATAACCATAGAACCAATATATTGTATATTGACATAAATATAGGACAGGCATCAAGTAATGTTCAAGCACAGGTCATGCTTTTGATTGCATTTAATGTTAGCCTATTTAATTAAGATAATGTTTTACTTGATACAGTTTGAAGTATTTCATAATGTGTTTGTTTTAATTAACAAACAATTTATGAGCTGGATACCACTTTCACCTCATGTTAAGCTGAGGAAACCCTGCTAAATGACAATAGTCACTAGGGCTGTGCAATATATCATTTCAGCATGGATATCGCAGCTTGTGCATCTGCAATAGTTGCATCGCAGGATATGCAATGTTACATTGGGATTATATAGTTGATTAGAGTCAATGCAGAGTTTAATCATAAAAGAGTAAAAGTTTATAATCTGCATGCGTTTTTAAAGAAATAATTCACCCAAAAATTAAACTTTAACCTCTATTTTTGTTTCACTCATTACCCGTTTTGAACATTTGAGTTGTTTGTTTTATGTTAAACACAAAAAGAAGATATTTTAATAAGTCATAAACGTTTGAAAAATAATGAAAGGTGAATGAATTTTCATTTTTGGGTGAACTATTCTTTTAAGGCCTGTAACTGTGTGAACAGTTCAGTATTTAACTGAACTGAATTTCAAAACTTGAAATTTTAGTGTTTGCAATTTTTTTAACGATTACATTACATACAATGAAGACAATGCAGTGTTGATTATTCAATAGCCCCTTTCACACAGTGATACCGGTAAATATCCGGAATATTTCCGGAACGACTTTACCGGTATATTCAAAAAAGCGCTGTTCACACATCCATTCCAAAATACCGGTAAATTCTGACATCATTTACCACAAATGAGCCTTAAACGGCTGCGCTTGTATTTGTAAACATTTGACTACATCACAAACTCTGTGGATGATCAGTATTGTGAGCAACTTCGATGAAAACATATGGAGGATCACTTTCGCATGTCGAGATGTTCATAATATGTGTGTGTGCAGGTGCTCACAGGCTGTTTTACAGGCACACGCAAAGCTTGAAGGTAAACAAACAGCAGCTTATCAGAAGCATCTTATCGATGATTATTTACACAGTTGGCATGAAGAAGAACATATTAACTTTATCTGACTAACTTCTAGCAGCTAAATGTGTCTGGGAAAATATTCAAAGGCTTTTATTCTCATAAACCGCGTGGATGTAAACGCGTCTGACTGTTCTGATTGGCTTAAGCAGACGTCTCACGTCAGCACATTCTAGACGTGCACGCGCTCTTTCCGGCAATCTTCCTTTTGCGTTCACACAGCGCAGCATTCCGGCAAATTACCGGTAATGTTACAACTTCTCTTTCCGGAAAATAGCCAGAACGAATTTACCGGTATTTTCAAAAAGGACCTGTTCACACATACAACCTTTCCGGAAAATTACCGGTAAATTTCCGGAAAGGTCTGTATGTGTGAAAGGGGCTAATATCTTTACCTGATTACAGTTAGACTATCCCCCCCATAATTCTTTTTTGTCTTTTGTCTATTTATCTATAATTTTGTAATTTATTTGAAAATCACCCCAAGCTACCTAAAATGAAGAATTCTTTACAAATAAACCGTTTAAGGAATTTGGCGCACTGTAAAAAAAATTACTTGGTTACAATTTCTTTAAGTTTTCCCAACTCAAATCGATTAAATTAAATTTAATTTTTTTTTACAAATTTAAGTGGATTGAACAAAAAACAGTTAAGTTGCCCCCCTCTCCCAAAAAAAAAAAAAAGGAATTGTTTTATCTCCTTTTTAAATAAGTAAATTAAACAATCAGCAAGTCATTTTTGAGTGTATTTACATCACAATATATATCACAGAAATCCAAATTGTCGCAATGTCCGATTTTTCCTAGAATCATGCAGCCCTAATTGTGGCTAACAAAATGGCAGTTTTCCAACCCTTTTGAGATAAAGGAAAGGCTGTACAAAGCCTAACATCAGTCCTAAGCATGAGGCCACAGACCAGGACAAAAGAAACCTGTTTAAATCTATAGTATAATAAAGCACAAGAGAGATAATCATTGGAATGTACATAAACAGCGCAGACACCAACACAGCCTGGATGATCTGAAAAGCCTTGAGTTTCTCTTGATTGACTCCCTCTTTCTTGCTGATGTTTTCTCCAGGTCCTGGACGCTTCAGAGCCTTCAGCACCATCAAGCAGCTGAACACTTTAATGCTCAAAAAAATAACAAGCTCTGGCAAAAGTAACTGATGAAGTTGAATGATGCTCACTGACACAATCAAGCTTGAACAGATGACCAGAATCCACCCAAAGACTGAGAAGGAGATCCTGTATTTCATGGGTTTGAGCTTCAGGAAAGTCACAGGATGGAAAACCGCGATGTATCGCTCCACACAGATGCAACTTTGAAACAGAGGACGACCCACCACCAGCACGACTCCAGGAAAGTATACTCCAAACTTGCATTGAGTACAATTAAAGAAGTACTGCTGTATGATAAACACAAAAGAGGCGCAGAAGACGATCTCGACAAGTGCTGTGTTGAAGACGAAGATTTCAGTGGACTGTCCTTGAATCATCTCCTTCACGCTCAGCCAAAGGACATAACAGTTTGCTGGAAGACCAAGAGCTATGTTGATGCTGATGGAGACGGCGATAAAATAGGAGGGGAAAACATAGCACGAGCTGGAGTTCACAGAGAAAACTGATGGTAAGCATGTTGAAGTGTTTGTCTGATCCCATGTCACCATTTTTCAGATCTTTAGGAACAAAATAAGAATTTAAAATTTATAGTGAAGGAAATAAGGCAAAAAGTTTTAAAGCATGCTTACTCACATGAAATTGTTCTTAGGTTTTCACTCTGTCTTCAGTGAAACAAACCAAACAAAGCGTTACTGGCAGAAGAAAGCTCCACTCAGTCCAGTGAAGGTAGGTTTTAAACACTGCAGAAATGCTTCATAGTTTAGATGTATGGCTTATTGGAGAGTCTGAGACTTTCTGTGCAGTTTTGCATTGATGCAATATTCAAATTGTGTATGAGAAGTAAAGTACATTAGGCATGTAAAACAAAGTGAAGTTGAATAATTGTGTGCTTTTTCACCATAAAAATGATAAATCCAAAATTAAATCATGCTAGTCCTAGATGTTCCGCCTAGGAAGTCCTATAATCTGCAATCTGTTGTTTTCAACTTTTTTTTTCACAATTTGACTAATGAGCAAAACTGGAATAATGTATTAAACATTTGTCAATAAAACACACCCCATCCAGGTAGTCAAAGAGAACAAAATTGCAACTTTTTGATAAATATGAGAATTTTATTTTGAAAAACATTTGAAATATTTTGGAGCAGTAAACATGTCAGGCTAAATTATTATTGGCTTCTGTCCTCATTTGTTCCAAAAACTGATTTTTTTCAATCTAAAACTGCATTTTTAGATATATTTTCTGCTAATGATACTGTTGTCCTAAAACAGGTTTTAGAGGTTTTAAAACCTTGACTTTTCCAAACCACGGTATACCTTGAAAACGGTTATCGTCCCATGCCTATTGACACGAGTGCACTGTTAAATCTGTTAAAACTGATCAACAAATATAAAAGTTTAGAAAAAAATTATAAACGTCACACATTATTTTATTATACTAAAATATTTAAATACTCTTTCACTGATGGTTGCTTCTTTTTAAATACAGGGGTGATAGCGTTCCGGCACCACGCCGGATTTCCGGCGTACTGTGGCTGCGGGTAGGGTTGTGATGGTGAGGAAATTTCCCCACCGGTTAATCGACATGTGACAACACCGGTAATACCGGTATCACCGTGGGAGTGGGCATTTTTTCATTTCCTCTTTTTTTCTGCTTTTAAATAGCTTATAAATGCGTGCGTATAATACTTTCACTTTCAGTTTTGCGGGAGTTGCCAATTCGGTGTCTATTGTTTGAATGGACGGAAAGGAAACTACAAAAAAAATCCCTGTTATTAAACAAAACATAACTTTTATTTACATAACGAATAAAACACAACACTGCTACAGGCTGAAAAAAAATGTGTAAGTTGGAACCATACAAATAACAACCAACGCCTATGTTATATATTAACAGCTTAGTCCTTATGAACAATCCGTTTATAAAATACATTATTAACGAATTTGAGGAATAAACCGAATATGAAATATGATCATTGCATAATGATCACAACTAAACAAGCGAGCACTCATTTTATATTTAAACTATATGAAAAAAAATTAAGAATTGGAACATTATGTAAAAAATCAAAGGGCAGGCTAAATAAAAGCGCCTCGTCAGAGCTAAACATCACCGCACATGTGTCAGTTTAAAGCTTCTGGAAAGATCAGACAACCTATACAGATCACACAATCTCAATAAACAACATGTAAATGTAAATATTTCGATAAGTATTGTTATGGAATATTTATAACTAAATGATCTTGCTTTTTGGTTTTATCGATACAGCTTTGATCTCTCTTACAAGCGGCAGTTACAGGCGCAGCATACGTCTCACACTGTCAGTGGCGGAATACACACAGCACTGCCAAGACGTTTTATTTTTATTTTATTTGTTGCAGATTTGCGCGTTGTTCCTTTAAAAAAAAACCTTTTATTTTTTAATTCTCTCAAGTTAATGTTGTCTATCGAGTAACTATCGAGTCCCTCGGATTGGAGTTCAGTGCGCATTAAGACTATTGACCAACCGCCCTGTAAGTTTAAACACTACAGGTCCACAGCTCTGGTGTGGTATGAAATACACGTTTTAAATGACAGCGAGACATGCTACGTTTAGTTTTTATTGTAAAATATACATTATAAACCATTACACGGTAAAATAATATGTTTTGAATGGCTTGTCTATTGACGGCGTATAGCCGTTAATTAAATATAGTGAGCATATTACAATACAAATTAGCCACCCTTTGATTTTTTTTTCGTTTACGTATATTTTTATCAAACGAAAAATGCAATGAATTGTTAGTTTTAGTTTTCATTTTATTAGACTTAATAGGCCTATAATTTATAGGCTACACAACTCATATATTTGGCTCCAATTGCGTTTTTACAGATATCCTACCAATAGACTTTTTTTTTGGCTCAAAGACATTTAAGCCTATTAATTTCAGAGGTGCATTTTGACAGATTTCGTAAAGGCTTTAGCTATTCTACCTGTCAGCTAAGTTTTGCAACTTGACTTGTGTTGTGGCTCGATGTCTGAATGAGAGAGAGAGAGAGAGAGAGAGAGAGAGAGAGAGAGAGAGAGAGAGAGAAATCAGTCCTCAGATTCGATGTGTGGCCGCACGTCTCAGTTACTTTATTGCAATTTTTAATATTGGCTCATCTAAATAAACTTTTCATATATTAAAAGCCGAAATATTGCCAGACAGAAGAAGCAACTTTCGGTTTTTGAAGAGAGCGGCCTCAGTTATAAAAGATGCGCGCACACACAGGATTCGATCTTTTTGGCCTAGACATTATGGATTTTTTTTACATTAAACACATAATCAAGTCGAAATAAGAACAGCTGAACATCGGAAAAAGTCCTCACGTTGCCACGATGTTTCTCTGCAGTTGGATTGTCAATGGCGCGGCATTGCTAAATCACTCGTTTTAATTAAAAAAAAGATATTTATTATTAAACATTGTGAGATGATGGTCGCGTGATTTTTTCGTCTTAACACCGGTATCACCGTCAACACCGTCTATCGTGGCAAGCCTAGCTGCAGGGAAAAAAAATCAGGTTCACGGATATTGATCTGTCATTTCTCTAGATTCACAGAATTCACTCACTTCTGAAAGCGCCGGATTGGTTTTTATTAAGTGCCATTTTGTGTAGACGCCATGTAAATAAAAGATTAATTGAGTAATTTAGAGAGCTTTATAAATTATAACGGATCTTTGTGAGATCTCTATGAACTAAGATTAGTGACGCTTTTTAGTGATAATAAGAGAAGCGTGCTTTGCACTTTCCAGGCTATAATCCATTCAGAATTTGTATGAAACTTTCGTTTTCGGCATATGCTGATATGTTTTGGGAATGACATCTGCATATTTACGCTGGGTTTATTCTCGAAATAACGGTGAAGCAATAGACGGGACAAAAATATATTTCCCCCTTCTCCTTAAACAACTTAGTGTTTCAGCTATGAAATAGTTCAGTTTTGTATGTAGCCTAATGGCAAAGTGTTTATATTTAGTTTCGTTTTTTATTCAGCTTATTTAGAAAAACGTTTAGAGCATTTTTTATTCGTTTTTTTTTTAACGAACAGCGCCCAGCGGAAGACCATCATTGTCTGTTTGATCAGTTTGCCTTCTCAGATCATCACGACTTGCCTAAAATAAAAGATATAAAACAGTTCAAGTATAAAACAATGGTAGCTTAAACGTTAAAGAATGTGTGCTATTAGGCGCATAGTTTGCTTATAAAAGCTTGCAGGACATCGAGGCGCCAGAGCAATCACTTGCATTTTTTCAGTGGGAGCAATTTAAAGTTATCCGTCATTTTTGCTCAAAGTACGAGTAATACATCAAAAAACGTTACAGCGTTTTTATAAAATAAAGAAAACCAAAATTATGCGCTTTCTGTCGTCTGGTTTTTGAACAGGAGCGCTTAACAAAATGAAGCAAAATGTATATGCCTCACAGACATAATAAATATATTTATAGAAAGCTTTAAATTATTACTTAACGAAATAAAACAAATCGAAAACAAAAAAACTCCTTCATGTAATCCGTAAAGATGAATTACTAAAGGCGAGTCCAAGAGGAGATTGCCAGTCAGGATCTGCGACACTGACTCAGAATAAGTTTATTAATAAATAATTAAGATATGTCCTTACTCTTTCCTCGACACATTCATTGTTATTTGTTTTTGCCGGTGCTTGGGGCGAGTTTTAGCTTATTGTGTGCACTTGAACGCGGATTCACAGTAGCAGTTTTAACATGGAGTGACACGACATCTGACGTACAGATGACACTGGCACATGCCACTGAGTGTAGTGACACTTCCGGTGGCACGTCCGGTTTTCCACTGTCATGTGTCACTCGCTAGTGGCATGTGTAGTGACCTGTGTCACTCAGAGTGTCGCGCTGCATGTCACTGCAGTGACATCGACACCCGGCGAAGCTTATGACAATAGGTGCGTTCGACTTCATGCAGCGCTGCGCAGATCGATCGAAATCTGTCTTAAAGCGGTGCATTCTGGTTAGAAATCTTGTCCGGATTGATGCTGCGCCGACGCCACGTGACTGTCACATGTGGCATCAAAGTACAGAGACAGCGCTCCGAGATCAGACGGCAAACTCAGACCATGCAGCTTCTGAAGAGCGACTGCAGGAGCTTTGATGACGACACCGATATTACACGATTGGCCGAGTTCACCACATGACAACAAACACGTGTATTTCGGGTTTATAATTGGACAAATTCCGATTCAAAAGTTTCAAAACAAACAATTCACTTTTCACACCCTCTCTATCCTGTACACATCTTGCTTATTAAAAGACTACAAATATTTTACTGCAGTATCATCTTTTGTTAAATAATCTGGTTATAAAGGTTAGCTTGTTTGCACAGGTTTATTTTTAACTTTTTTATACAGACTATTTACTGCATTCATCTCCATGAACGATTTAAATGATATATTTTAGTGTATATTTTAGTGAATAACCTAAATATGAACTCAAATAAGTCTTACAGACTTGAAATAAGAAAATCATCATCATTGATCCTGCCACGTTAAAGCTCTCTTAACAAATTAAAGTAAAGAACTATTTTATTAAATAATTATAAAATGGCTTTATTATTATAATATAAATATATATTTTATTTTCTGTCTAGCAGTTTAAAGGCTACCTGCTCTTTCTGGGAAACTTCTACATAGCTCACTTATTTTACCTTTTGTTCTTTTCAACACAATCTTTTTGGATTAAAATGATTTTTTGAAAATTCATTCATCATCCAAAATAATCTCATTTATTAAGACCTAATCAAAACACCTTGTTTTGCTTTTTACATGGGAAATTTTTATATCTATAAATGTACATATATGTAAACCCTTTTTAGCAGATTCAAACAAGAAGTATTAGCCTAAAGGTTGATGTTTAACTCCTAGAATTTATGCTTATTGCTTTGTATTTAATAGACCTGTTCGTTTTTATGTTTATATTAACCTCTCTTTTCCTCTTATTTCTCTCATGCATTTGTTATATATTTTATTCATAATTCTCTCTTATTGTTTAAAAAGGAACTATAGTTTGTAGAGATTGTATTCTGTTTTATTTGTAAATGTTTTGTTGTTATAAATAAAAATAACAAAAAAAATATGATGACGCCATGTGATCGGTCATCATGACTGCAGCAACTTTGAGTCCCGAAGTGTCCCGCTGACCGTCTTGACGGCTCCGTTTTCAACTCCGTCCCGCCTGCGCTCGGCTAATCACGTTGATCACCGGCTGCAGCTGAGCTTCATGTCGAACGCACCTATTAATTAACACGAGCAAAACCATATTTAATCATTACGCGACTTTTAACCTAATTTATCGCGTCGCAAGTTAGTTTATTTGCTGAGCTACTCCACGATGTTTTACTTTAAACGCATTTATTTTATGTATTCGTAGTCATACTTCCGTACGTAATATAGTCATTTGACAGTACATGTCAGTCAAATTTATTGTGGCATGCTTATGTATGGGAGGGGTTACACTTATCTGTTGTACTGTATATTATTGCATCCTGGCAGTTCCTTTGTTCCCTACAATATGGACTTCTCTATGTTTTTAATTCATTCATTTATTTTATTATTTAACTTATTTTCATTTTAAGGTATTTTAAATAATATTCTTTAAAAAGTTATAATAAAATGCATGTTGAAAACTCATAACATATTTGCATGTAAGATAACAGGTGTCATTTGCCTAATGATTTTTAAATATTAAAGCAAAGAGACTTATAAGATTAATGTGCTTATAACGTGCTTATACTGACACCTACTGGCACATGTCACAAGATCACTGACACTGGCATGTGTCACTGACATTACTGGCATGTGTCTAAAAAGAGCCACTTGACAATAATGATGATCAGGGTTACACATAGGCTGTTAATATATTTGGGCCCAGGGGCCCACAAGTTATGTGTTAAAAGTGCGTTGCATACATAGTACCCCCACCCCTACTCACCTCAGGGGCAAGGAAAAAAAGTTCAGGCTCAGGAATTTTTTCCACTATCAGCCCTGTAAATATATACGCTCATATTTGCTATAACTTTGCATGAGCAGATCAAGTTCAGCCGTAGAAAGAAATGGTGATCTGCTTTTTTAAGATGTTGCCATGGTCACTCGTAATATCTGCGCTCCATTTATAATGCCTTTTTATAGTCACAGTGTGCGCGCTTAACTCTGAGTTGGTCTACTCAAAGCTGATTGACCTTACTCAGATCAGCTATTCTGAAACAGAAAACTCAGAGTTTTTAATCTCTTGGTAAATCAACTCAGAGTTCAAGTTTAAACTCTGAGTTGTTTGAACCTCCTTACTGAAACATGCCTCAGGTGGGTGGCTGCGCCTGAGTTAACGTTGACTTTGTAGTAGGGGATTTTATTCACCTTAAATAAAGCGATTCTCTTCAATGTAGTTAATACAGACTCGTTCATAAATTAGTTGTGGCAAAATTTATCTATTTATTTATCTAGTTAACGTTAGCTTGTTGCTAACGCTAAAGCCGTTTCCCATGCATTGTTTCATTTGTGACGACTTAACATAATGTTAACTTAACATTACCAACCACAATTAGCATATTGTTTAGTTGTTTATTTGCTAATTGAGCACTGCTACACTGAGCACACTAACTCCACTGTATTTTTTGTAAAATCAGTTTCTATTCTGTTATAAGTGACTCAATTACTTTGAAATTAAAATGTTAACCTTTTTTTAAATTCTTTGTTTTTATTGTTGTGATTATTCTTATGATAGTTTTGCTTTCTTTATGTAAAGTACTTTGAATTGCAATTGTGTATAAAATGTGCTACAGTATAAATAAACCTGCCTGGCAATGTCATGCATTGGATAAAATGACAGAGAAAATGGATGTGAGATCATTTTTCAGTGCAGCTAAACACCAAGTACAAAAAATTTACATATTAAGCAATTTGGTTTTTAGAATGAAAATACTAATGTCACAATATCAATCACAGGCAAAGGAGAAAGAAATGATTGAGGAACAGGCAGGGCAGGGTCAGTCAGATGTGCAGTGTCAGGTAAGGGTGTTGTGCTTTATTGAAGGGATAATGACAGTTCTTTTGTGGGGAGAACAATTTTTTAATGTTTTCGGAGTTGTGGCTGTTTAGCAGATTTCACATTCTCACTGATTTACAATATGATCGGTCATTTTAACGTTTTTAAAGTTCGTTATTATGAGTATGAAAATGTCTTTTCCTGCATTTATTCTGCTTCAGGAGTAAAAAACACAACAAACAATGTAATAAATAGTTTTGAAGAAAAATTTGCTGTCATTGAACCTGAGAAAAACTTTGAGAATAATCATAATGACTTAGTCTCCTTGCTATAATACTAATGATGATAAAACCATTTTTAACTGCGGGGACATATCTTTAATTTTTAAAATTTTATTTTGAAGACATACTGCTTATTTTCCACTTTTATTATGAAAAACACTGAAAATAATTTATTTTGTTTCCAAAAGTGCAGTTATTTATTTTCACTTATTGATAAGAAAACAGTGACTATCCATTTTAAGCAATGTGTGCTTTAATTTCAGTTGTTCATCATTGATGTTCAGTAAATAACCATAGATAGTGTACGATTCCTTCAGTTATTTTTAAATCAAGCAATGGACCCTTCATTTAAAAATATCTTACTTGTAATATGTAAGCATATTTACTGTACAAAAATTGAACTATGAAGGCAAAAGTGTTGACCAGTGTTGTCAAAACAATACACACTGATACTGGAATATTTAAAATGATATGTAAACCTTTACATCTCTCATAAAGTTAAAATAGATAATCTCCCTCAGAGTTATTAGAGATTTAAATGACAAGGAAATATCAAAAACAGTCAAAAACATTGACTTATGTACTTTACTGTGGTGCTTAACGTTTGTGTAATGCAATATTGAAAATTCAGTCATTCATACGTTTCATATATAAATCAGTCAATACAAATGCACATATGCCTATGTCCATGGTAATTTCTGATCCATTAAATAATATTAATTATTGGTAATATTAGTATTACACATTATTTTAATCAGAAAATAAGATAAGATTAGAGAAGATTGACAATATTCCTCATTCTGATATTCTAGCCTTGTTTATATTTTTAACAAATCAGAAATTGTATACTTGTTATTTTTGTCCTTGTGATATAGAAAATGGTATTGAATATCAATATTTTTCAAGAATGTCGTACCAAATTCCAGTATTATGACAACATTAATATGTGCATACCTGTGTATCTTTTTACAATTGTAGTTAAATGTATGTAAATGGCCATTTTTGCAATATTTCAAAATATATGTTGCACATATGACATGTTATATATGTGAAACCCAAATATAAGATTGTATGTCAAAAAAGCAATTTACATCTATTTCCATGTATCAGATATCTGTTCGGGAATGTCAGCATAAGCATATCACTAGTGCAAATAATCAAATGAAGTATTGTTGACGGTCTAATCTGACAGCAGAAAGATGTAAAGCGTGAAGAAAAGGATAAAAGTACATAAATCGAAAATTCAGATGTTAATGGACTGAACAATTTGGTTTTATTTTGCATAAGCATCACAATGCAAAGCTAATGTGCCTTATAAACACTCAGACTGTGGTGGTCTGTAATTCTGATAACATGAAACGCTATTTCACAATATATGATGTATGCTAACACAAAATGTATATGTTATAGCGCAGGGGTTTCCAAACTTTTCAGCCTGCGACCCCCAAAATGACAATGCCAGTGACTTGCGACCCCCAATATCCTGGTTATGAACACAGAAACCTTGCATGCAATGTCACACACACAAACACACACCAATACACCCAGGGATATTCTTTGTTTAATGTCAGTGCGGTAAATGGATTAGAAACTTTAACCTGGTGTTATAAAATCAATCTGCTGCATCTGACGCTATTGCTGTGTCTTTAATGTAATGTAATTACCACTGGGGGCGCAATCCAATAGAGCTAGTAACTATAAGCTACTATAGTAATTATAAACGACTATATTTTTTCTCTTCTGTAGGTTATGGATAAAATATGGTCATTCCTATATGATTTAATAATAATACATAGATTTTTTTAAATCACCAGGCGACCCCCCCCCCTTCATTGTCCCGCGACCCCTCGAGGGGTCCCAACCCCCACTTTGAGAACCCCTGTTATAGCAACATTACTTTGTCAGGGGTGTCAAACTCAATTCCTGGAGGGCCGTAGTCCTGCACAGTTTAGTTCCCTCCCTGCTCCAACACACCTATCTGTAGGTTTCAAACAAGACTCAATTAGTTTGATCAGGTGTGTTTAATTAGGGTTGGAACTAAACTGTGCAGAGCTGCGGCCCTTTTGGAACCGAGTTTGACACCTGTGCTTTATGTAAATACAGTTGTTTTTCTTTCCTCTCATAAATCACTACAACTATGTGCATTTTGACCAAAAGACCTCTAGCTATATTTATACTGTATAGTAAAGGTATACACAAAGTAACAGCAGGCTCGCTTTATTCAATACCTGCGTCCCAAATCGCATACATGCGCTCTTTTCTATGCCATTTTGTAGTATAAATAGTGTAAGTAGTGCGTTCGCACTGAAAACTCTAAAAATAATAAGTGAACTTTAAATACCCGGATGATGCACTCATTTAACCAGTAAAATTAAGTGTGGAATGATGGACACTTCAACGACCTCAGCTTTGCTCACGTTGCGGAAGGGGCGTAGCATTCGGGTGCACATGTTAAATAACTTTATTCATTTTAGATGTTGAAGCAAAATTCTCTTACGAGATTGATTCATAGCGCCTCCCGATCGTGAATGCGGTTATACTCAGGGCAGGTATTATTTGATAAGTTATTTCACTAATTTGGCAACCGTCAAACGTCATCAGGGAAACGGTTTGAATTTCCGCTTGGTACAAAAACAATAGTGCTCCATTTGGGACTACACTTGTCATAAGCTGCGTCCCAAATCGCATACTTATCCACCCAAAGACTAAGAAAGAGATCCTGTATTTCATGGGTTTGAGCTTCAGGAAAGTCACGGGATGGAAAACCGCTACATGACGCTCCATACAGATGCAGCTTTGAAACGGAGAACGACCGACCAGTAGCACAGTTCCAGGGAAGTACATACCAAATAGGCAATAGGTACAGTTAAATAAAATAGTACTGTATGATAAACACATAGGTGATGCAGAAGAAGACTGCAGAAAAAGCTGCATTGAAGAAGATTTCATTGGACTGTCCTTGAATCATCTCCTTCATGCTCAATCAAACCACGTAAACGTAAAACCAAGAAACATGTTGATGCTGAGAGCAACGGCGATAAAATATAAAATAAGTGGGTACATTGCTGCACGAGCTGGAGTTCACAGAGAGAACTGATGGTAAGCACATTGAAGAATTTGTTAGATCCTAAGTCACCATTTTTCAGATCTTCAGGTATTAGGATGTTTGGAAAAGGTAATTTAATTTGTATTAAGTTCTTGACAATCCCCAAGTCATCCAAAGCAATATTAGCAGATGCAAGCTTCACTTCAGCCGCTTCAGGTTTCAGATCTAGATTTATGGCTTATCGGAGAGTAATACTCCATGAGCAGTTTTGCATTGATGCAGTATTCAAATAGTGTATTTCTAACATGAGATATGTACATCTGGCATGTAAATCACACTGGCTGTCTATTCCAACCACACTTCTGTTTGTGAGGTTAAATTGTTCTCTGTGTTCACAGTAGAAATGATTAATTCACTGTTCAGTCATGATAGTGTAGACGTGTAGAAGTTGAAATGAAAGTGGCATTTGAGACTGACTCTGCTTTGTTTTGGTGCTGAATATGAGAATGTACCAGCACTAAAACTTCATGCAATTATTTAGTTTAATAAAAAACCTGTTTATTTCTCTAGCCCTTTTACAGTATAGATTGTGTCAAAGCAGCTTAACATAGAAGTTCTAGTAAAGTGAAACCGTGTCAGGCCAGTTTTCAGAGTTGAAGTTCAGTTTAGTGTGGTTTAATTTTCACTGCTGAAAGTCTAAACACTGAAGAGCAAATCCATCGATGCGTAGCTCCACAAGTCCCAAACCAAGCAGCTATTGATGACAGTGTTGAGGAACAAACTTTACTAAATGACGAAAGTGAAGGAAAAAAAGCCTCAAAAGAAACCAGGCTCAGTTGAGTCGACCGTTTCTCCTCTGGCCAAATTTTTTGTGCAGAGCTGCAGCGAAGGCTGGTGAAGGCTGGACTTTTATCATGGAGTACTGCAGGTTTGAGTAAGTCAATGGCGGGTGTTCAAGCTGGCCCAGGATCAGTGCAGATACTCCTCTGTCACTGTGGTCTTTCAGGAATCAGTCTAGAGACTTTGTATCGTTGACAATATACCAATAAAAATTCTCCCCATAATGAGAATAGGTATTTTTTTGTCAATAATAATAAAACCTAAAATCTGTGCAGTGAATACAATTACTACAGTGAAAGAGCTTTGTGAAATATAAAATACTTTCACTCTAAATTTAAAATAACTTATTAAATCAGACATAGTTTCATATTACAGAATGTGGAAGAAATCATACCATTTTATCACATTACAGTCAATTAGCATTGGATCATAAATATACTTATATTCCTTTAGAAATGTTCAGGATGGCCTGAAAAACTTGAATAAAACACTACATTGCAACTATTGTTTATTTTCTTTGATGTTTGATCATTTTCCCCTTTATGTCTTATTTTATCCTCCGTTAAATGTATAATTGTGTGGGGTGTAGATGCCTGTAGGGTTAGTATAAATGAAACTGATATTACAATATTATATTATATTATGGTTGCTAAACATTTATTTATTTAAAAAAACAAAATTATTTTCTCTAAAGATACATGACGCGTGTGTCTGAAAGATTTGTAACAAATGTCTGAGCTTGACACTGATTCCTGAAAGACCCCAGTGAAAGACGAGTCTCCACATTGATCCAGTGGGCCAGCCTGAACACCTGCCAGTGACCTATTCACACCTGCAGCTTCTTTATGATGGACATCCAGCGTTCTCCCGCCTCCGGCGCCTAGACTGCAGCTCTGCAAAAGAAGTATGGCCAGAGGAGAAATGGTCATGCCCAACTGAGCCTGGTTTCTCAAGGTTTTTTCCTTCACTTTCGTCAATTGGTGAAGTTTGTTCCTCGCCACTGTTGCCACTGGCTTGCTTTGTTTGGGACTTGTGGAGACTTGTGGGACTTGCTCCACAGTGAACTGAACTAAACTAAACTTCATCTCTGAAAACTGAAGTACACTGTTTACATTTACTAGAACTTCTATGTGAAGCTGCTCTGACACAACATACATTGTAAAAATGCTGTAGAAATAAAGATGAATTGAGTTTTATCTTTTAGTGGATACATATGAATTATAGTCATTTATGTCATAATCACAATATATACCAATAAATTGATTTATAGTTTTAAGTCCATATCACCAATCCCTATATGCAATAAAACTTCACAGGCAAAAGTAAAAATAGCTCATTTATTCATAGATAACCAGATTCTCATAGGTCTCAATGTTGTGTAGTTTATCGCTGGCAAAATCGATGATTAATTTTCTTTGTCCCGGCAGCTTAGGTGCAAACTCCACTTTAGCAGTGGCAAATTCTTTAGGACCGATTGTTCCAACCCTGTAGGTGAAAAAAGGCAACAGTTAATGCCCTGCAACTTTAACAACTCTTTAATTGTTTATTTTGTATAAGAAAAAATAGATAGAAACTTCACCATCGTCTAAAATCACAGGAAAAAAAGTCAAATCCAAAATCAAAATCTTTCTATTCGGAACTCAAAATGTTTCTGTAAGATTTGTAACAAATGTTTGTAACTCTTTCGTTTTTAAGAGTTCACACTTAGATATTGCTTGATATTAATAGCAGGTTTGGCATGCTGTCTTGGGAGAGAACCCTGAGCTCAGAGATCGTTGAGCCCATAGCTCCCGCCTTGGATACGAGATCAGGTAGTTTTTGAGAGCTCCCCCTGGATAAGGAGGAAAAGGGGGAGATGGGGTTGATGGGGGGGGATTCTTAAAAAACGAAGATAACGGAGAAAGGAAAGACGGGCTATTTATTATGAGTTTGGAATAATCTGATTGGATTATAAATGATTATGGATGAGACCAGCTGTGATCAATCAGATCACCTTCTCCTTTCAAAATTAGTTTGTGAAATTTCACTTAACATAGAGTTAACATGAACAAGCCAAACTCAGTCTTCATGTAGTTTTAATGTTTATTTAGTTTAACTGTATTATAAACATCTGAAAAATGTCAAATGAACTGTAAATTTCACACATGAGGGACTTCTCTAACCAACCCTAGCAAAGGTGCCAACATTATTTTTGACATGAATGTTTTATTGCATGCACAGATTTTGCATTTTGCAGGTAAAGATGATTGTCTGAATGATGGATTCAGGGTTGAGGTCTACCACTATGGTTAAGTAGCACTATATATATATATCAGATCATGTACACTAATTGCAAGTTACTCATTCATAAATTGTTAAAAAAAAAACAATAATGTAACTCTTTAGATAACTGCTTTGTAAAAATGCCTATTTTATTATATGTATAAAATTAAATTGCAAACTACTATTTCTACAAAAAAAATCAGCTCGTAGGTTGAATTATTATTTTTTAGGGTTCCCACACTTTTTAAAAGTACTTTAATTTCAGACATGGATTCGAGGCCTGTAAAGTACTTAAAAACTTACATGGGTCCTTGAAAATGCTTGAATTAAATTTAAAATGAGTTAATTTACTAATCTTAAATATAAATCCTGTACAAGAACTATGACAAATAAAGCAAATAAAGAAACATTTCAGAAACCACATTTGAATATTACTAGTATTGAATTAAAAAAATTATTAAAGTTTTTTTTATTTTATTTTATTCATTTTAATTTCAAATGTCATTTCAAAACATCATTAATTGCACATTTTAATGTAAATATTAACTGGGTGTCCGCTGGGTCTTAAAGTCTTAATGTCCTAAATTTCAAAAACTATACTTTGTGCCTTAAAGTCTTACATTGACTGAAATATTGTGTTGTAGGTCTTAAATCACCTTAAACAGATCTTAATTTTGCTTTGTCCAGGTAAAGCTACTCAGTTGGACCAGCATCTATCCAATCACCATCAATACATCTCAATAAAACCTTATACTTTTTTTATATTTAGGTTTTTTTTATTGCCAATGGCTAAAATTAACAGCTGTTATACATTTTTACTGCAAATTTCCTGTTAATACTCCCTAATCAGAGATAGAAAACTAAAAATGATGACATGATTCCACATAATACAGGGTCATTAGAAAAAAAAAAGTTTAACCCTGTATAACTCAATTTTATTAATAATGGTCTTAAAAGGGTCTTCAAAAGTCTTAAATTTGACTTGATGAAACCTGCAGAAACCCTGATTGAGTGCAAGTAAAATTTAAAGTACAATAAGGATTTTCATGGTGCTAAACATGTCTGGGTGCTTGATTTAAAATTAAAGTCATTGAAAGTCCTTGAATCTGCTGTTCATAAAAAAATGAGAACCCTGTTTTTAGTATCTTGTCACACTGGTGTGTTGTTCATGCTTGTATGTTTTAATAATCATTCATTACCACTGAAGACGTGCTACATCAGTCTTGTGAACTGATCGTGTGATGAGTTGAAATGATACCAGGTATGTCCGGTGGCAGATATTGGGAATGTAGTTTCACACCCAGGATCCTTACTGATCAGATGACTTACTCATGAGTGATGGGTTTGCCATCAGTCAGGTTGGCTCCATGTATAGTGAACACACAGTTCTCCAGAGGCTCCGGCAGTGGATTCTGCAGCGCTAAATCTGCCACCAGATTCCGGCCCACTTTTGGCACACCCAGGATCTGTTGGAGACCAACACGCACTTCATTAGAGCTGTGAGTCCTGCATAGCTTCATTCAGATTATTAATATGCTGTTAGTTTGTTAACTCTCTTGAGCAATCAGCTGGCGCACTGACTAGTCAACAGTGAATTACAGTCAATAAAAAATTTGTTCATTTAAAAAATGTTAAGTTGTATGTTTTGTTTACTCCACAAGCAAAGCATTGAAGTAACTTAATGTAATTGACACATTTTCACAAACTTTAGTAATTTTTCAACTTAATTTAGGCAACCAAAGAGCAAATGTGTGGTTTTTATGAGGAAAAAAAAAACAATTGATGAATTTTTCTTAATACTATACATGTTTGTTATTTTGATTTTGTCAAGCCAGCATACTGAAATATAAAGTGTATAATTTAGTATGATAATCATAGGTTGAGATTTACATTGACAATTATTTCAGGGGCGTCCAGTACGATGGTCTTCTTTGCTCGGTAGAATTCCCGTGTCTCTGCATCGATGAGTAAACCCACCAGTTTGATCATCCTGTCCTGAGTTATGGCTTTACTGTATTCTGCATACTCTAACCGAAGAGTAACTTTGCCACCTGAAACACAAATACAATGACACAGTTAGCTTTTAGCGTCTTGCTGTGGCCATGATGAAAAAATGTATGCATTGTGATTCACTTTTAGCTAGTTTTTAACAGCAGATGGTGCTCTAGGATAGTTTTTAACAGCAGATGATGAACAAGGCTAGTTTTTAACAGCAGACATCGCTTTAGGTCAGGGATTACCAAACTTGTTTCTGGAGGTCTGGTGTCCTGCAGATTTTTTGCTCCAACCATAATAAAACAAACCTGAACAAGCTAATCAAGGACTTACTAGGTATACTTGAAACACCCAGGCAGGGTGGCCCATTAAAAAGCATTGGATGCAGCTCAGATTGCACTGCTCCAGGTCTGCAGCCAGACCCCTCTTCTAAACCCTGCAGGGCACCAGACCTCCAGGAACGAGATGGTGCTCTAAGCTAATGTTTAACAGCAGTCTGTGCTCTAGGCTGGTTTTTTTAGACTGTGTTCTAGGCTAGTTTTTAAAAGCAGATGACGGTCTAGGCTAGACAGTGTTCTAGGCTAGTTTTTAACATTGGATGGAGCTCTATGCTAGTAGTTAACAGCAGATGGTGCTTTAGGTTAGTTTGTAACTGCAGATGGTGCTTTAGGTTAGTTTGTAACTACAGATGGTGCTTTCGACAAATGTTTAACAGCAGATGGCACTCTAGTCTAGTTTTTAAAAGCAGATGACGGTCTAGGCTAGTTTTAAAACTGCAGACAGTGTTCTAGGCTAGTTTTTAACAGTGGATGGAGTTCTAGGCTAGTGTTTAACAGCAGATGGCACTCTAGGCTAGTGTTTAACAGCAGATGGCACTCTAGGCTAGTGTTTAACAGCAGATGGCACTCTAGGCTAGTGTTTAACAGCAGATGGTGCTCTAGGCTAGTGTTTAACAGCAGATGGCGCTCTAGGCTAGTGTTTAACAACAGATGGCGCTCTAGGCTAGTGTTTAACAGCAGATGGTGCTCTAAGCAGCCGATGGCACTCTAGCCTAGTTTTTAAAAGCAGATGACGGTCAAGGCTAGACAGTGTTCTAGGCTAGTTTTTATCATTGGATGGAGCTCTATGCTAGTATTTAACAGCAGATGGCGCTCTAGGTTAGTTTGTAACTGCAGATGGTGCTTTAGGTTAGTTTGTAACTGCAGATGGTGCTTTCGACAAATGTTTAACAGCAGATGGCACTCTAGTCTAGTTTTTAAAAGCAGATGACGGTCTAGGCTAGTTTTGAAACTGCAGACAGTGTTCTAGGCTAGTTTTTAACAGTGGATGGAGTTCTAGGCTAGTGTTTAACAGCAGATGGCACTCTAGGCTAGTGTTTAACAGCAGATGGGACTCTAGGCTAGTGTTTAACAACAGATGGCACTTTAGGCTAGTGTTTAACAGCAGATGGCGCTCTAGGCTAGTGTTTAACAGCAGATGGTGCTCTAGGCAGCCGATGGCACTCTAGCCTAGTTTTTAAAAGCAGATGACGGTCTAGGCTAGACAGTGTTCTAGGCTAGTTTTTAACAGCGGATAGAGCTCTATGCTAGTATGTAACAGCAGATGGCGCTCTAGGCTAGTGTTTAACAGCAGATGGCGCTCTAGGCTAGTGTTTAACAGCAGATGGCACTCTAGGCTAGTGTTGAACAGCAGATGGAGCTCTATGCTAGTATTTAACTGCAGATGGCACTCTAGGCTAGTGTTTAACAGCAGATGGCGCTCTAGGCTAGTGTTTAACAGCAGATGGCACTCTAGGCTAGTGTTGAACAGCAGATGGAGCTCTATGCTAGTATTTAACTGCAGATGGCACTCTAGGCTAGTGTTTAACAGTAGATAGTGCTCTAGGCAAATCTTTAATGGCACATAGTGCACTAGGCTAGTTTTTAACTGACTTCGCTCTAGGCTAGTTTTTAACAGCAGATGGCACTCTAGGCTAGTCTTTAACAGCTCTGTTGTTGAAACTACTAGTTAAACATGTCTTACCTTCAGAAGAAGCTAAGCTAATCTCCGTAAACTCTCCCAGTCCGCAGGTCTCTCCAAGTGTGCCATTGTAGGACACTGCTTGTGCGTAAAACATCACCCGGCAGGACTTTGTGGTCATCGTGTTGTTTTTGATCTCAGCGTAGACGTCAAAGTCAGAGCCGATCTGCATATCTGGGGTCACTCTGATCTTGATGTGTAAACCAGGTTCCTCTCCTGCTTGTGCCAGTTTGTTGTGATGATTTGCTTTCTCAAAAACTTTTCTCTCTTCCTCAGAACCTGAATAGATTACAGTGTTTATTATGACAGAGCCGTATGTTTATTTGTGGTGGGTTCACAACAAATATAAAGGACTGCATCACTAGCTCTCGTTTACTCATGGGATGTTTTACGCCTCACCCAAATTTTCTGCATAGTTAATTTTTTTTACTTTAGCAATTTATGACAAATGTGTCATGTATTGTTCACGAATCGAAATTCCCAGAGAAAATGCGCCTGTATTAGGGCATTGGCAATCTAGATACTGTATCTAGATACTGAAATGAACAATTGGTGAAAACTCATTATTTTTTTTTTTACAGACTAGATAAGAGTCTGTTAGGCTTTCTGCCCTTGCTTATACTATACTTACTTGTATATTAGACCAAGATTTTTTTTTAAATAGTTGATTATTTTACTTGACAATATTCTGATTTACCACTTGGATTTAATTCTATTCAATTTTGGTTCACTAAGATTTGATTCCACTTCATTTACTTGTATTTTAGTTAAAGTGTCAGTCTTTGCATCGAAAATACATTCTCTGCTGTCGTAAGGTTTTGTATTTTCACATTTTAAAAATGCACTCACCCAGTTCAAGCGCACAAGTTAAGAAATAAGTGGCCACTAAGGCTGCACGATATAAAAAAAAAGAACATCTAACATTGCAATATTTTTTTTATTCTGCAATATATTTCGAAATGAATACAATTTCACTAGATGACTTGAATAAATATTTAGAAAGAATTGATAATGTTTGATTGGGATGATTCTTTATAGGAGTGCATTAAATATAATAAAAGACATGCAAGCAGAGATAAATTCAAAATAAGAAAAATATACAAATTAAATAAACAGCTTCTTATTGTTTTCCAACAAGTCTTAACTGTATTCAGGTATACAGTTATTCAATGATCAAATGTAAAATAATACTGCATAGACTTCATTTAATAAACAATTTAATTAAATGAATCATTATTGATTTGTCAGAGTTACAAATGGTACAATTACTTATGCCTGAATGCTTTTAAAATCCTTATTCAGTCACATACCTCATAAACACATGCAAATGAGAAATTATTATAATACAAATTAAACATTGCGATGTTACTTGCAAATGACCACATTGCGATTTGATTTTGATGCTGAAACGATATATTGTGCAGTCCTAGTGGCCACATTAATGATGTGGTGTGGCCTATAATAATCAAAGGTAATTAGTTTAAGATTTCATAAGTGTCAGTTTTCACTATAATAGATGGACCAGTTACAGTTCTCAACAATACCCTAAAATAGAGGTGTTAAATCCTATTCCTGGAGATCTATCTTCTGCAGAGTTCAGCTGCAACTTTGATCACCCGGGTCTTTAATTACTAAGTCCCCCTTCAGATCCTGCTTAGTTGGTTTAGTTGCATTTGATGAAGGTTTGATTTTCAGGAACAGGGTTGAGCACCCCTTGTCTAGAATTAAAGACATCTGCTTATGCACCCATCAAAGATATTGTACTGATTGGTTTGTTCCCACATGAACTACAAGTCTATGCCTTCCAGCACTTAGAGTAAAAAAAAGTTTGGCTCCTGACAATACACTGGGGACTTATGAAGTGAAATGTATTCATTAATTTATCTTTTATCCATTGCTTTTGACAAAATCCAACTGTTTTGCTTCATAAGACCTCAATATAACAACATATACCACATCTACTGCTCAATGATGCAGTGTTAAATTATGGAGCCCTTTTTGGGGTATTGAGCTTGCATCCATCTGCTCATCATCCTGAATCCCGAAGCATGATTGATTACAGTTACCCAGAATGCCTTCTTACCCTCTGGATACTTGTAGTTGTGAGTAATGTCCTCTCTCTCATCTCGACCCACTGCTTTGGTGCTGATGGATTTCCCAATCTCCGTCGTGGATCCGCCCATCTTGAACACTCGTCCGTCTCTCAGTTTGATGTACTCCACCACGTCAGCGTTCACCTCCGCATACACGAACGGGACGTCGAATTTGAAGGTGAGCTCGCCCTCTTTAATAGCTCTCACAGAGGCTGGTCCACAACAGAATACGCCTGACAGGAGGAAAACAAATGGCAGGTGTTTATATTGCAATTATCAGGGGGGCATCGAAAATGTAGTATGTGTGCCAAAACCCAAAATTAATTTAAAAAATCTACATACAAAAAAATGCTTTGAAGTAATTATTTATTATTTTATTAAAAGATAGTAAGTAATTTTTAAGACTTTTAAATTTAATCCCATGCCCTCAATTATACTAATTTTAAAAATCACAAGCCAATAAAATAATCCCATTTAATATCTTATTGACCGTGAATCAAGGAGTGTCAGCATTGCCATGACCGCACTGTAAAGCTATTGCAAGCAGCAGGAACAAGTGTACTACATAGAAATTAAATTTCTTGCCGGCTCATTATTAAGTGGACTTTGCTTTTTAGATGATCATGTGCATTTTATAGATAGACAAGTATACGTGTAGATGAGCATAATTTATGCAAAGCAGAATATTGAGATATTTTGAACTTTGAATGTATCAGCTTGCAAGTTAAAATTGCGCTCTGCTGGTGTTCGCCATTGAAATGAATGGGTTTCATAGCACAGCGCTTTCCACATACCATTGGAAAGTTGCTTTTAATATCAGATGGAGGGGGATTAAAACCAGCACACTGAACACTGCAATGTGGCACAACAGTCATTTTTCAGTTTATATTTTTGCCTGTTTTTCTCTTTTGTAAAAACAAGAATTTGATTTATTTATTTATTTTTTTTTGTCAGATAATATTTGGTGCATCCCTTCCGATTATCCACTTCTTTCAGACATTGATTATTAATTTACCATCACTTCTGTGCTGTGGTGTTGGGTCGCTCGCTTGCCAACCCTCATACCCCAGTGCCAGATCTGGTCGGGTCATCCAGTTCTCCACCCATACATGGTAGTTCCTGAGGATGGACAAGGTACAGTACATTCTCATATTTGCATCAGACTCTGAATTATTACTCTTAAAAAATAATTCCAAACTGAGGTTTTGATTTAAAGGTTGAATTTTTTTGGATTGAAGAAGTTCTTTCTTCTAAAAATTTTTTTTCCACAAAAACAGCTAAAGTACACAAATCTAAAGGACACAAATGTGAAATCAACATACAATTTACAATATTTTAATAATTTTTACACTTTCACTGACAGATTTCTTAACCAATATCTATCAAAATTTATTCATGTTCAGGTTTTAACCCTATTAATTGAAATAAATATTTATTAAAAGGGCTAAATTTAACTACATTAAAATTTACACTATGCTACTGCTGCCCATAACATATGCCGTCTGCATGAACACAGCCATAATTATCACAAAAGTAATGTTAATGTGATGTAGATACGGATGCTGCACAAGGGTTAATTTTGGCATCAGTATATTTACCAAATGGAGTCGTCAGCAATGTTCTGATCAAATTCATTGTAGAAGCGCTCCATTATTAGGTCGCCATTACTGTCACGCGCTGATCCAAAGTTGGTGATGACTCTGCAGGGTATTCCTAGAGCTCTGGACACTGAGATTTAAACACAAAACTGAGGTCTGGATCTGTCCTACCTAAGATGAGGAAACTGTTGGGCTTGAATAATTAGGATATTTATAAGGAACATGCATTTCAAAATAGATTTCCAAAATAAAAAAGGAGGTTATAAACCAAGAATTATTATTATTAAACCACTGAAATCTCAAATTTGCATTGATTGATCTAAAATAAAAAATAAAAAACTGTAAATTGAATTAAAAGTAAACCAAAAATTAAAGGATTTTGAAGTACTAAAATCTAAATGAAGATGGATAATCTAAGAGTAAAATAAAAAAAAACTATTATATTGCATAATTAATTTGCAGTCGTTTTAAAAATGCAATATATATATATATATATATATATATATATATATATATACATATATATTTTTTTTTAAATTCTTTTATTTATTTTCTTTTCTATAAAAACTTGTATCATTTTAAAGCCACAAATCAGCAAGCTTTAATTTTAGTGCATTGCTGGACAATTAAGCATTTGTGTAAATAAAGTCATACTTTCAGTTCTGAATGAAATATGTAATTTTTTTTCTGAAAGCAGACTGTAAACACATCCATCTCTGAACCACAAACTTCATAAACCTCAAAGATTTTCTTACTGCTCAAAAACACAATATAATGATACATTGTAGTTGTCTGAATGCTAATTAATTGACATGTACTAATTATTGCAGCGATGGATGAATGACCTGTGCAGGCGACAGCAGCAAACACCCAGCACTGTCCGTAACGCACCGCCCTGCAGCCCTCATTACTCCACTGACGGAGGATCGAGCAGCTGTCCTTCCACACGGTGGGCTTTACTCCGTCTTCATAATCATCTGACCAGTTGCCCACCACGACTCCTTTATCACCCAGACTGTTGATCTGGACCGTGTGGGAAAACAGACATTAAAGGACACCTATTATGCAAAAATCATATTTAAGCACAGTTGTGTGGCTGCAGTGTGCGAATATAACCCACCTCTAATGGTGAAAATGAATTAATTCAATTTTTTTAATCTCATGTGATAAAAACAGTCAAAAGCGCTTTGATTAACAGTCTCCCTTTTGTATTTGACATCTGAGGGGAAAGCCCCGCCTATTAGTGACCATCTCTCCCTCATTAACATAAACAGCCCTGAGTAAGAAGCAGCCGTCCGCCATAGTCAGAGTTCTGACCTACTGAAGAGAATGTCAGCGACTAAGAAGATTATAAATGTGGAGTTTTAGATGCATCAGAGATATACATTTTGTAAAAAGGAGCAAAATAGGTCGCATTTAGACATCTTTCACACTTTCTTTAGTGCATGTACAAATTTTGCTATTTATTTATAGAAATTCATGGAAATTTTTTTTTTTATTTATATATATATATATATATATATATATATATATATATATATATATATAATTTATTTATTTATTTATTTATTTATTTTTATTTATTTAATTTAATTGTATTTTTCCATGAATTTCCAAGAAGAAATTGCAATGTGTATATATATATATATATATATATACACACACACATACACGCACATACACATATAAAATATTTCATTAGTTTTGCTTGTAGATTGAATTAAATAAATTTTAAAGAAACACTTTTTTTTTTTTTTACATAAGTGAATGGTATATTGGCTGGTGATGCAGTTAAACCCTATTGTAGTTAATATAGTGACTTCAGTAATATTTTAGGGACTGATTTGACTGACCATTGCACTAAGGACTCGAGTCACATACACAGCATTCTTCCTCTCGGAACAATCCAGAGCTGCATCACTGATGTAATTCGGGCTTTCATCCAAAATCTGAAGGCAGATGTCCAGTATTCCCTGCTCAAACTGCAGAACAGAAAACATCGAAGCCTACTGTAAATTCTTTTAGGACAGTTGAATCAGGGTTATTATTGTTAAATTTAAAACTAAAAGAAAATTAAATGGAAATTACCAAGTTTTAATTAAAATTAATGTCAGCTGAAAAGAAAATATTCTATTATATGTTATTAAATGTTCTATAGATATTATATGTTATTTTAGTTAATTGCTGATGGAATCATTTATATATTTAGTTTGATGAACTTAAAGTGAATAAAAATGAATTAAACTTTAAGAAACACTAAAGCCATTTAAAATAGCTAAAACGGAAATAAAAAAACTGTAGCAATTAAAGAAACGGTATTTAAAAACGATAGAAATAATAGAATATAGAAAATGTATTTCAAAATTTAAATATATTTTAAAGCAAACTAAATTTTAAATAAAATTTAAAAATAATAACAATAAAAAAAAAAAAAATATATATATATATATATATATATATATATATATATATATATATATATATATATATATATCATTAGTACCGACTAATACTAGTTTGAATGTTTCTTATAGGTAATTTCAAAATACTTTAAAGTCTGTAAAGTCCTTGAAGTTTTAAAGTAAAGCATGCATCTGTGATTGAGTTCTAAAGATGTTTTGAGATGCAGCACCTGTCCAAATGTCCATGGTAGAACTGTGATTCTTTTGGGTGTACCGCGGTAAATCAGGCCGTCCTGAGAGAGAACGTATTCCTCTCTCTCAGCTTCATTCGCCAGATACACAGAGTCCACTGAAACATGCAACACACAACAGGATTCTTGAGATAAATACTTTACTAGAGGATCTGTACTTGTACATAAAGGCTGAGTTCATCTACAGATGGAAATTCTGTCATTGTTCACCCTCATATTGTTCAACTTTATAAACACAAGTTACAAATAATAATCATCAACAGTTGAAGACAAAATTATTAGCCTTCTTGTGACTATATTTTAAATATTTCTTTTAATGGAGATTTTTCAACATATTTCTAATTGTAATAGTTTCTAATGACAATTTTCGTTGTCTTTGCCGTGATGACAGTATAATAATATTTTACTAGTAAATTTTCAAGATACTAGTTTTCAGCTTAAAGTGCAGTTTAAAGACTTAACTAGGTCAATTAGTTGTACTAAGTTAGGTTAAGTAGGCAAGTCATTGGACAACAGTGTTTTGTTTTGTAGCCAATCAAAAAAGTAGTAATTCAAAGGACTAATAATATTGACTATAGCAGTCCTTCTTTCTTTTCTTCCTTCCAACCCTTCTTCCTACTTTTCATTCATTCATTCATATTTTCATTGCTTCCTTTCTTCATTTTTTCCATCATTTATTTTATCATTTATTTTCCTTCTTTTCTTTCTTTATTTTCCTTTGCCTTTTATATTTTCCTTCCTTTGTTCCTTCCTTGTTTCTTCCTTTCTATCTTTCCTTCCTTCCTTCCTTCCTTCCTTCCTTCCTTCCTTCATATTTTCCTTTGCTTTACTTCCTTCACATTTTCCTTTGCTTTACTTCCTTCCTTGCTTTGTTTAGATTCATTCATTCATTCATTCATATTTTTATTGCTTCCTTTCTATTGCTTTTTCCCTTCTTTGTTTATTTTTCTTCTTTCTATATTTTCTTTTGCTTTCCCTCATATCTTCCTTCCTTTGTTCCTTTCTTTGTTTCCATCCATCCATCCATCCATCCATCCATCCATCCATCCATCCATCCATCCATCCATCCATCCATCCATCCATCCATCCATCCATCCATCCATCCATCCCTAACTTCCTTCATTCATTTTCTTTCTTTCTTTCTTTCTTTCTTTCTTTCTTTCTTTCTTTCTTTCTGTCTTTCTGTCTTTCTTTCTTTTTCTTTCTTTCTTTCTTTCTTTCTTTCTTTCTTTCTTTCTTTCTTTCTTTCTTTCTTTCTTTCTTTCTTTCTTTCTTTCTTTTTCTTTCTTTCTTTCTTTCTTTCTTTCTTTCTTTCTGTCTTTCTTTCTTTTTCTTTCTTTCTTTCTTTCTTTCTTTCTTTCTTTCTTTCTTTCTTTCTTTCTTTCTTTCTTTCTTTCTTTCTTTTTTCTTTTCTTTCTTTCTTTCTTTCTTTCTTTCTTTCTTTCTTTCTTTTTCTTTCTTTCTTTCTTTCTTTCATTTATATTTTTCTTTGATTTTTCCTTCTTTTGTTTCTGCCTTTCATTTATTCATATTTTCTTTTGCCTTAATTTTTTCCCTTTGTTTTCATTCATTCATTTCTATTTTCTTTTGCCCTCCTTCATATTTTTCTACTTTCTTCTTTCCACCCAAACTAAAAGAAATAAGACTTTCTTTAGTAAAAGCACAATCAGAAATGCTTTGATAAATATCTAGCTTTTTTCAAACATCACATGGGAAATGTTTAAAGAATTCCCCATTCACAGGAGGGTTAATAATTCTGCCTACAACTGCAAACTTAGTCACAATTTGTAATTTGTTTGGACGTGTTAAAACATCACGCAGATGCTCATTTGGCTCATGTTTGCATTTTCTTCACAAGATATAGGATTAGTCATAAATGCAAACATCCTGTTCTAACCTTTCAGATGCAGATATTTCCTGTGGAGACTGCAAAGAACTGAGCCAAAGTTTAATGCAGCACTAATTATAGAAACCACTTACATTTGCACCAGGGGTTAAAGAGCAGCACAAACTCCCCCAGAATGACTCCATCTCCCTGGTCCAGGATCAGTGTGTAGCGGCCGACAGGAGCATTTGTGTGCGCGCAGATACTCAGAGAAACTGTGCTGTTGTGGGTTTCTGCTGTGGCGCTCCAGCTCAAGCGAGAGATCACTTTACTCAGGCTGAATCTGGCTTTGGTTTGAGCCTCCACAGATGGGATCGGACCTTAAACCCAGCAGAAAGACATGAATGAATGAGCTCAAACACTATTAATAGGGTCATGCACTCTTTGAAGCCTTTGCATCATGTTTCTAATAATACTCCTAACCTGTGAATGATAT